>NC_058103.1:34339545-34642575 GCF_020171115.1 Neogale vison
CATGCCAACGCAAATAGTATAGCTATACTCATATCAGACAAAACAGATTTTAAAACAAATACTGTAATAAAAGACAAAGAAAGGCATTACATAATGATAAAACAGTAGGAAGATACAACATTTATAAATACATAAGTACCCAACATACGAGCACCAAAATAGTACAGCTATTATTAGCAGACCTAAAGGGTGAAATTAACAGCATATAATAATAAGAGGGGACTTTTAACACCCTACTTACATCAAAAGATAAATTATCCAGACAGAAAATCATAAGGGAGCATCAGCCTTGAACAACATATTAGGTCAGATGGACTTAATATTTATATATAGAACTCTCCATCCAAAAGCAGCAAGTAACACATTCTTCTCAAGCGCACATAGAACATTCTCCAGGACACTCCACGTTAGGCCATAAGACAAGTCTCAAGAAATTCAAGAGGACTGAAATCATATAAAGTATCTTTTCTTACCACAATGATGTGAACTAGAAATCAATTTTAAGACAGAAACTGGAAAAAAATTACAAAAACATGGAGATTAAACAACGTATTACTGAACAACCGCTGGGTCATCAAAGAAACAAAAACAAGAGAAACAGTAACAACAAAAAAAACTAACCTCAAGAAAAATGAAAACAAAAAAGGGAAATACCAAAATCTACTGCATGCAGCAAAAGCAGTTCTAAGTGAGACAATCATAGCAAAACAAACCTACCTGAGGAAAGGAGAAAAATCTCAATCTAAATTTACACAAAAAGGAACCAGAAAAAGAAGACTAAATCAAGCCCAAGAGTAGTATAAGGAAGGATATAATAACTAACAGAATGAGATAAATGAAATAAAGACTAAAAAGACAAAAGGAAAGATCAATGAAATGAAGAGTTGGTTCTTTGAGGGGAAAAAAAAAACAACAAAAAAAAAACCTGACAAAAATTTAGCTCAATACTCCCAGGAAAAAAAGAGAATGGGCTCAAATAAACCAGAAATGAAGAGGAGAAGTTACAACTTATACCACAGAACTACAGAGGATCATAAGAGATTACTATGAACAATTACATACCAACAAATTGGACAACCTAGAAAAAAAATGATACATTCCTAGATATATACTATCTTACAGGAGTGAATCAGGAAGAAGTAGATTACATAAATAAAGTGATCACAAGTAAAGAGATTTAATCAGTAATCAAAAAATCCCCAAAGTAAAAGTCAAGATCCCATGGCTTCACTGGTAAATTCTATCAAACATTCAAAAATGATTTAATGCCTCTCCTTCTTAAACTTCTCCAAAAAGTTGAATAGGGAGAAGTGCTTTCAAACTCATTTTACAAGACCAGTATTACCCTGACATCAAAACCAGGTAAGGACACTGCAAAAAATAAAAATTATAATCCAATGTTCTTGATAGAGACTCAAAAATCTTGACCAAAATATTAGCAAACTGAACAGGAATACATTAAAAATATCATACACCATGATCAAAGTGGAGATATATTCCAGGTATACAAGAATGGTTCCACATTCACAAATTAATCAACAATACACCCATTAACAAAAGGAAAGAAAAAAATCACATAATCATCTCAGTAGATGCACAAAAAGCACCTGACAAAATGTAACCTCCACTTATAATAAAAGCCCTCAGAAAGTGGATATAGAGGGAATGTATCTCAACATAATAAAAGGCATATATGTCACACCCATAGCAAATATCATACTCAACAGTGAAAAGCTCAAACCTTTTTTCCCCCTTAAGATTATTTATTTATTTGACAGAGAGACACAGAGAGAAGGGGGGGCGGTGGAGCAAAAGCAGGGGGTTGGAGAGGGAGAAGCAGGCTTCCCACCAAGCACGGAGCCTGATGTGCTGATGTGGGCATTGATCCCTGGACCCTGGGATCACAACCTGAGCTGAAGGCAGATGCTTTTAATGCTTAAGACCGAGCCACCCTGGTACCCAAGTTCAAAGTTTTTTGTTTTTTTTTTTTAATCTAAGATCAAGAATAAGACAAGATGTCAACACTCACTAGTTTTATTCGAAATAGTATTAAAAGCCTTAGCCACAGCAATTAGGTAAGAAAAGAAATAAAAGTTACCCAAATTGAAAAGGAAGAAGCAGAATTACCACTATTTGCAAATGACATACTATATATAGAAACCCTAGTACTGCACCAAAAAATTATTAGAATAAAGTAATTCAGTAAAGTTTCAGGATATGAAATTATTATGCAAAAATCTGTTAAATTTCTATACACTAATAATAAATTACCAGAAACAGAAATCAACAAAAAATCCCCTTTACAATTGCAGTCAAAAGAATAAAATGCCTTGGAATAAATTTAACCAAATAGGTGAAAGACCTTTCAACTAAAAAATATAAGAAGCTGATGAATGAAATTGAAGAAGACACAAAAATGGAAAATTCATTCTAGGCTCATGGACTGGAAGAACAAATATTATTAAGATGTCTGTACTAACCAAAGCAATTTACACATTTAATGCAATCCCTATCAAAATAACACCATCATTTTCACAGAGCTAGAACAAACAATCCTAAAAGTTGTATGGAACCACAAAATACCCCGAATAGCCAGAGCAATCTTGAAAAAGAAAAAGCTAGAAGCATCACAATTCCAGGCTTCGAGTTAAATCACAAGGCTATGGTGATAAGACAGTATGGTACTGGCATAAAAACAAACACACAGATCGATGGAACAGAAGATCCAGAAATGAGCCCACCACTATATGGTCAACTAATCTTCAACAAAGCAGGTAAGCATCTCCAAAGGAAAAAAGATTCTCTTCAACAAACGCTGTTGGGAAAACTGGACAACATGCAAAAGAAAGAAACTGGACTACTTTCTTATACCATATACAAAAATAAATTCAAAATGGATGAAAGGCCTATATGTGAGACAGGAATCCATCAAAATCCTAGAGAACATAGTAGTATCCTCTTTCACATTGACTATAGCAACTTCTTACTAGATAGGTCTCCTGAGGCAAGGGAAACCAAAGCCAAAATAAACCACTGGAACTTCATCAAGATAAAAAGCTTCTGCACAGTAAAGGAAAGAATCACCAACAACTTAAAGGCAACCTATGGAATGGCAGAAGATATCAGCAAATGACATATCTGATATGTATCTGATATATATTTAGATATAGTATCTAAAATCTATAAAGAACTTGTCAAACTCAATACCCAAAAAACAAACAATCCAGTTAAGAAAAAGGCAGAAGACATGAATAGAGATTTTTCTAAAGACATCCAGATGGCGAACAGACACATGAAAAGATGCTCAACATCACTCATCATCAGGGAAATACAAATCAAAACTAAATGAGATACCATCTCATACCAGTCAGAGTGGCTAAAATAGAGTTAATTTTTGTATAAGGTGTGAGATTTAGGTTGTTTCTTTTTTTTCTTTTTGGTTATGGATATCCAATTGTTCCAAAATTATTTGTTGAAAAGGTAATTCATTGAATTGCTTTTGCAGCTTTATTTAAAAATCTATTAAACCTATCTATGGGGATGCCTGAGTTGCTTAAGCATCTGCCTTCGGCAAGGGTCATAATCCCAGGGTCCTGGGATAGAGTCCCACATTGGGCTCCTTGCTCAGTAGAAAGTCTGCTTCTCCCTCTGCCTGCCACTCCCCCTGCTTCTGCACACACTCTCTCTAATAAATAAATAAAATCTTAAAAATAAAGAACATATCTGTGTAAGTCTTTTTTGTTTTTTTAAAGATTTTATTCACTTATTTTACAGACAGAGATCACAAGTAGGCAGAGATGCAGGCAGAGAGAGAGGAGGAAGCAGGCTTCCTGCTGAGCAAAGAGCCAGATGCGGGGCTTGATCCCAGGACCCTGGGATCATGACCGGAGCTGAAGGCAGAGGCTTTAACCCACTGAGCCACCCAGGTGCCCCCATATCTGTGTAAGTCTTATGGGTTGTTTATTTTGTTTCATGTGTCTTTCTGCCAATACTACACTATCTTGATTACTGTAAATCTCATCAGTGGAAAGAGTCCTTCCACTTTGTTCTTTTTCAAAATTGTATTACCTGTTCTAGGACCTAAGCTTTTCCATATAATTTAAGAATAAATTATATAATTGTATGTCTACAAAAAAAAAAACCAACTTGTTGGGTTTTTGATAGGAATCACATAAATCTATATATGAACAGGGGAAGAACTGACATCTTTAGTATGTTCAGTCTCTCAGTTCATGAACATAGCTTGTTTGTCCATTTCTTTAGGTGTCCCTTTATTTCTTTAGCATTTTGCAGTTTTCAGCATACAGATTTAATATAGGTATATTCTTAAGTGTATACCTAAGTATTCAACTTTCTTGGAGTGATGGTAAATAGTACTGTTTTAAATTTCAGTTTCTAACTGTTGTCAGCATATAAAAATGCAATTGGTGTTTTTGTGTGTGCCTGTTGATCTACATTCCCCAAATTAACTCACTTGACTTATTAGTTGTAGGAATTTTTCTATAGATACTTTTTCTATGTAGACAATGATACAGTTTGCAAGTAGGGGGTTTTGTTTCTTAATCGCCAAACTCTGTGCCTTTTAATACTTTTCTTGCCTTATTGTACTACTTAGAACTTCTAGTACTCAGTTGGGAAAAAGTAGTGAGAGTAGACAACCTTGTTTTGCTCCTGATCTTAGGAGGAGAGCATTCATTTATTTTTTTCACCATTAAGTATGTTTTTAGCAGTAAGTTTTTGTACATGTTCTTTATCAAGTTCAGGAAGTTTCCTTCTATTCCTGGTTTGCAGAAATTTTTTTTTTCTTAATCATGAATGGATTTTAGATTTTGTCAAACACTTTTTCTGCATCAATTGATATAATCATAAAAACTTTCTTCTTTAACTTATTGATATAACGAATTAGACTGATTGCTTTTCCTAAGTTGGACAAGTTTTACATACCTCAAATAAATCCCATTTGGTGGTGGTACATAATTTTTTTATACCTTGTTGGATTACATTTGGTAATATCTGTAGATTTGAGTTTATGATAAATACTGGTCTGCAGTTTTCATTTTTTGTACTATGTTTTTCTAATTCTGCTAGCAGAGTAATACTAGCATCATAAAATAAGGTGGTAGTATTTCCTGCCCTACTACTTTCTGGAAAAGACTGACTAAAATTGATGGTAATTCTTCTTCAGCGTTTGGCAAAGCTCTATAGTAAACCATCTGGGCCTGCAGATTTGTTTTTTAGGAGATTTTTCATTATGCTTTGCCTACTCCGTCTTGGTTAATTTTGGTAGTTTGTGGGTTTTGAGGCAGTGGTCCATTTCTGCTAAGTTGTCCAATTTATGAAGTTTTTCATAGTATTTTCAAAATTATCCATTTAATTGATGGAAGATTTGTAGCAACAGACTTTGTTCAATCTGGGTATCAATAATTTTATCTTTTCTCCTTTATCTTCATTAGTCTCAATTTTATTGAGTTTTCAAGAGTCAGTTTTTTATTCTGTTGATCTTCTTCCCCATTGTTTTACCATTTTCAATTTCACTGATACCAATTCTTGAGTATTACCTGTCTTCTTGCTTTGACAATATTTGCCTCATCTTTTTCTAGTTTCTTGAGAAAGAAATATGGATTACTGACTTGAGAACTCTCCTCTTCTCTAAAAATTAATATTTTCATAGTATATCTTTTTACTTTCAATCTACATATGTCTTGGTGATCACAGCTTTGTAGTAAAGCTTGAAATCAGGTAACGTGATGCCCCCAGTTTTTGTTTTTGAAATGAGTTTCTTGATAATGATATATACTGGATCATCTCTAAGAACTCATTATGTCAGTTTTTGTCTTTTCACTTGTAAATTTAAATTATATATATTTAAGGTAATTATTGACATCTTAGCAATTAAACATGCCATTTTATTATTTGTCTTCTGTTTCTGTCTTGTTTCTCATTCCTAATAGGGGGTTACTCAAACAAACTTTAGGATTCCATTCAATTTGCAGTGTTTTTGAGTATATTGTTTTGTATGTTGCTTTTAGTGGTTACTTTGAGTGGATGCTTTCTATATTATAATTACAAATATAACATTGCAGTCTACTGATATTACTGATTTTTTAACAGATATCTCTCTGTTATAATATAGTATGAAGGCAATATAAATATTGTTAAGCTTCTTCCTGGGTCCCACTGACACCACTCTGGCAAAATTGAGGCACTCATTCATACTGCTTCATTAAAGACAGTAGGGCAGAAATTTAGGTCCTCTCTTAGCCCAGCCAAGACCTTTCTGGCAAAAAGTGGGGCACCACCTTGCTCCACATTATCGATAGTAGGGGTAGATGTTCATCTCCCTGCTGGGCCCTGCTTACACCAAAAGGTGAAGTAGAAGGTTAACGCTTACTGAGAATGGAATATCAGTTATTCCCATCTCATTCAGTCTTACTGATGCAGACAGGGATGGAATCACATCTCCCTTATAGGCCTCAGTGACACAGGAAAAGGAAGGTAAAGGAGAGTTGTGAGTAGCTTCACTCTGCATTGTCTCTTTAGTCTTACTGCTGCTGGGTGGGGGTAGAGACTCAGCTCATCACTGGACTCCACAATTATTATTCTAATTAACATTAATTAGAATTATTAATTATATTAATATTAATTAATTGTATTAATTATTAATTATATTAATATATAATAATATGATATAATATAATATAATAATTTTAACAATTATCTTGCTACAGGAAGCAGAACACACCCTCTTTCCCTGAGCTAATGGAAGATCAACTACCCATTAGGCCCTATCTACAGTATCTTAGCAGGGAAATCAGAGCACTGCCTCTTTGTGGGAGTGTGGGAGACTGAACAGCTTCCTGCTCAGCTCTGCCAATAAACACTACAAGAAGAGGGATTCAAAGCTTTGCCATCTGCCTCTGTGGTAGCAGGAATGCGGTGGAAGATCAGCTTCCTATTTGGCTCTGCTAAAACTGTGGGGCTGCTAAGTAGTTTCCCCATTGTTATTGGGCTGGAGTAAGGTGAGTATTGCCAAACACTTTTGTTCTGTTAGTTTACCCTTGTCCTGGGTCCTATGGCTTCAAGGACAGGCTTTCTTAGGTGGTTTTTTTTTTGTTGTTTTATTTTGTTTTGTTTTGTCTGTGCCTGTTGGTGTTTCCAGATTGGGGTTTTATCAGTGTCCTCTGAGATTAAATAGGAGACAAAAAGGAAACCCAGTTAACTCATTGCTGTGTCATTCCTCAAGTTCTAAAATCCTCAGAAAGTCTGATTTCTTTTTCCTACCATCAGAGTCTTTCTATACTTGTTTATTTTGTAATGTCCAGGAATTCTGAGTTATAAAAGAAAATATTGGGGAAGAATAGAACTACTGTATCTTAGCTAGAACCACAAGTTTCTTCAGTAGGAATATTTTTGAAACTTGATAAACTGGAGCAATTAATATATGAGCCAATAGTATTAAAAAAACCCCACAAACCTTTCCTATTATGTTAAGAAAAGCATTATAACCAAAACAGTATGGTGCTAGCAATGGAATAAATAGATCGATGAAATGAAAGTTCAGGAAAAGACAGACTTATGTATGTGTATGTGTGTATTCAGGCATATGAAAATTTAGTGTATGATAAATGAGGCATTTCAAACCAGTGGGGGACAAATTGCTTTTTTCAATAAATTGGGCTGGGAAATAAAGATATCTTTGAAAAATATTTTGTAATTTTAGTCATCCAATATATAAAAACAAGTTTATCCCAATATAAATTATAGATAAAGAATTAATATTTAAATATTTCTATTTTAAATAAATAAACCCAAGGTGGCAGTTACCTGCCATAATGATGAGGAAAACAATTTGATTTCATATAGGAAAGGTGAAAATACACATTACTTAAAACTCAGGAATTCCTTTTCTCAGTATGGACCTCAAAGAAACTCTTAAATAGGATGTTTTATAAGATTTTATACCATCATTTTTCATAATAGCTCCAAATGGAACTAAGGTAAAAGTCCATCAAGAGTAGGATGTCGGGGCACCTGGGTGCCTCAGTGGGTTAAGCCTCTGCCTTCGGCTCAGGTCATGATCTCAGGGTCCTGGGATCAAGTCCCGCATCAGGCTCTCTGCTTGGCAGGGAGCCTGCTTCCTCCTCTCTCTCTCTGCCTGCCTCTCTGCCTACTTGTGATCTCTGTCAAATAAATATATAAAATCTTAAAAAAAAAAAAAATTGGAAGGGGAGGTGAACCATGAGAGACTATGGACTCTGAAAAACAATCTGAGGGGTTTGAAGTGGCGGGGGGGTGGGAGGTTGGGGTACTAGGTGGTGGGTATTATAGAGGGCACGGCTTGCATGGAGCACTGGGTGTGGTGAAAAAATAATGAATACTGTTTTTCTGAAAATAAATAAATTGGAACAAAAAAAAAGTAGGATGTCTCACTAATTTGTGGCACAATGGAGTATTTTATAGCAAAAAACAAAAACAAAACAAAAAAAGGACTAAACAACCTCCCCCCAAACCTTAGCTATAGATAATGCATATGAATATGATATAGATAATGATTATGAATAAATCCCACAGTGCTGAACCAAAGAACTAAGGCACAAGAGAATGTATACATTGTGAATCAATTCATATAAAATTCAAAGAGAAATACAAATTTTAATAGTAAGGGATGTGTATAAAAACTAAATAAAATGAATGTGAAATAATAAAAACTCAGGATATTGGGTGGAACAGATCGTCACGATTGGGCCAGGAATGCATTTAAACTTTTGGCCAAGCATCTACTATGTGGTGATTTATTATAATCAATCAGTAAATGCTTAATTCAAACCATGCATGAACTAAATAATAATTTCTGGTGCTAGAAATATTGTGAAGATAACCATACTTTGTAAAAATTGAATTATATTCTATTAATCATATTTTAATAATAAAAACAAACATGCATATTTATTTATACATGGTATATTGTAGATGTATTTCAAATTTAAAATCCATTGCACTATTCAGATAATTTTATTTCTATTTATTTATTTATTTATTTTTAAAAAGATTTTATTTATTTATTTGACAGGCAGAGAGGCAGGCAGAGGGAGGGGGGAAGCAGGCTCCCCGCTGAGCAGAGAGCCCGATATGGAGCTCGATCCCAGGACCCTGGGATCATGACCTGAGCCAAAGGCAGAGGCTTTAAACCACTGAGCCACCCAGGCGCCCCTATTCAGATCATTTTAAATTACTCAATTGTTTACCAACTAAAGTGAATATTATAAGCAGATGTTTCACATATCCTACAATCAAAACAAAAAGATTATATCTGATTTCAGTTGAAAATGCTAATGGTGCCATCAAATAAATGTTGATGAAATATTTTATAACAGGTTTTCTTCCAATGCTTTGAATAAAGAATCAATTTCATATTTTTTCCTCAGGCTTCAAACTCTCTAAAGCTATTTTAGATATAATACCAGTAATTAATTTTAAAAAATCATATAGTAATGTCATCCATGAGTCATGTTTTTTTGAAGGAATCTACTGAGGAATAACTCTTATAATTCTAGAATTTCAAAAAACACAATGAAAAATTACTTCTTTAGAGAAAAGTCACGACAAAAAATAGACAGTGTTTCTTCTAATTAATTAAATTAATAAAAAATATATGAATCATTTGGTTCTTGGATAGGTCAACAGTTTTGGTCTACTTTTATTACTTAATATAGCTTTTTTAGGTGATTCCATTAACTAGCATGGCTTCAGGTAGTTTTTGGATAAGGACAAATTCCAACATCAATTGAAATATAAAATTATCTTTCTTCCGAGGTTCTAGATGTTTTAACCAATGACTTAATGGGTATTTGGTTATCTGAGAGGGACCTCAAATAAGTTCAAAGCGTACCCTCTTTACTCTCAAACTTATTCCTTCTCTTATATCTCCTCTTTAAGTTAATAGCAACACAAGCTGGACTGGACCTAAGGTTTCTCTAAACCAAAGTATTATTTGAATTTATATCAAGTTGGAATGGGTCTTTGACACTCCTGGTTTATTTTTTTCCTGCTAGAATATAATTGATTGGCTATATAGGACACCAGGCATATTGAAACTAATAGTGTATTACATAATAAAGACAAATGATATTAACTTATTTGAAAATAATGTTAGCAAATGAAATTATTGACTAAAATTTGAATTTATTGAACTTGATTTTGGAAAGGCTGATTAAATCAGCTTGATGATTTGTTTGGATCTTTAAATGTCATTGTTAACAATTCAACTCAGTATTGTTATCCTTAACTATTGCTTTCCAGTTGTTAAATTTTATTTATATAATAGATAATATGTTCAGTTCTTATTAGATTGTAAATTGCTCTTGAGGAAGGGCCACATGCTATGCCAGAAGACTAACAGTCCATAGGATTGAATAAAATGTTAAAACAGAAAAATGCAGACTATGTAATTTTCAAAGAGTAAAGTCAACTTTTCATTTAATGTATAAATTTTAAATTGCCAATCTGCAATTGCAAATACTGTGTTTTCATGGAACCAGAAAATATTTTCTAGAAGACTGGTATTTATAATTAGTGAAAGCTTACAGGGAAAATAAATTAAAACAAGATAGAAAGATAATCCATTATGCACACTAATGCCTATATATGTTTCTTATGTAGATTTTCAATGAATTTCACATGGAATGTTCCTTTTTGATCTTCCAAAAAATTTTCATAGAAATGCACTGACAAGGGTAATTGAAATCTGACGAGGATTATTTTATGTTTTTTAACTCAAATAGGATAACTGTGACTTAAATGAAGTCCCAACACACCCAAAGATTAAAAAGTGTAAAGAAAAAGCAATGCTTCTCCCACCTACCCGGCGAGATACTAAGTCTTCTAAGAGATAAAAAAATGGCATACTATACCTTGATTTCTTCTATTTCATCTGGTACTATCTTGTATGCTGATATAGTCCCACCCAACCTGAAATTAGGAAAAGAAAATATTCTCAAAACCGTGGTGGTGTATATTTATGGAGTATTTCTGCCATTAGCATCAGAATGCCACCAATAATTGCCCACTGCCCACCCCAATGACCATAGAGTAAAAACATTTTCATGCTTAAGTTTACCATGTATTACTTAAAAAGAGGTGGATAATGAATGACTACCAAAAGAGGAAACATTAAGTTATATTTCTAACTACAAACTTCTCTTATATCATTTTATTATTAAAAAACACTTTTAATAATGCTTTTACTATTACACTACTTTTACTGATGGATTCTGTCACAAGTAAGATCCAGCAAGAATTAATAACAGTGGTATTTGCCTTCTTGGTTTGCTTGTAATAGAATTCACTTTTTAGAGTAGTTTTGAATTTACAGAAAAATTGAGTACAAAGTAAAGAGATCTATTTCCTGGAGGCTCAACTAGTCTTCCTTCCAGATATTATTAACATCTTATATCAGTGTTGTACATGAGCATGAGTCACAATTGATGAACTAAAAATGATTTTGTTTCTCTTCAGAAATAATTAAAACAAGCAGTTGAAGAGATATGTGCGTGTCCAGCATTGTCCAAGGAAAAGAGATGAGTGTATAAGGGTTACAACTTAATCCCTAAAATATGATGTTGCCTTAAGGCAGTGAGGTCATTACTGCCATGGTCACCTGTTTGAACTTTTTTTTTTTAAGAAAATAGCTAAGAATTATGTAACACTTACTATTTGCCAGACATGTCATGTATTATCTAATTTAATTCTTAACAACTGTTGCCATTGTAAAAATTGGGATTTGATACACAGAGTGATTCAGTAATTTTCACAAGTAATTGAAGGAAGGATCTGAAATGCACATTAAATGCAAAATATATACCAGATTAAAAGTACTTAGTGTAAAAAAGTCCAATTTAAAAGTACCAAACACATTCGAAAATAATATGGTGGACATACTGAGTCAAATTATATTTTTAAAATTAACTTCATCTGTTTCTTTTAGTTTTTAAAATGTGACTACAAAAAAATTTTAAATCAAACAGCTTGCATTTGTGACTAGTAACATGTATCTATCAGATAGGTACTCTGAGCTCTTAAACACCAACATTACCTACCTACCATTACTTAAATATAGTGCTTAAAAAGGAAATTTCTGACCATTTATTTGGCATTATAAATACTTCAATATCAGAAAAGAGAGTATCTGTCTAAGATAGTGGAGTAGTAGAAGACCTTAGTTTAGTCTGGCCCTAGGAATGCACATAGATAGCTATCAAATCATCCTGAACACTTGCAAACTCAACCAGAGATATAAAAATAGATATTAAAAATAGAAAAGTGTCCACGTTCTGCAAGGTAGGACGTACAAAGAAGTGAATTCAAGGAGACTTATGGAAAGATAAACTGAGGGCTACCCTCCTTCTGGAGGGAGCCTCCAGAAGCTGGCACCATAAGTGATACAGCAGCAGAATGCAAAATCAGAACTTTCAGAAGTCTGCTCTGGTGAGGGATCTCCCTGCCTGAAAGGCACTAGCTGGCAAAACAGGATGAAATCCAAGGTGGGATAGTGTGGTCTCAGGATCCTTGGGGTCACAGGAAGACAGTGGGGAGGAGGTGGTGCTTGGGTATGGAAGAGTTACCAGACATTGGAGCAAGGGAGCCGGGTACACTCAGTGAGCCCAGGAGTGGACTCTCAAGAGTGCCATATACCACAAACCATGGCAGAACCAGTGAGACATCCTACCCTGTGAGGAGCACACCACAGGAGTCTGCTGGGTTTGGAGACTCCAAACAGGGTCACATAACTGAGACAGAAATGGTTGGTCATAGCCTGGGTGAGCACAGAATACAGATGGAGTCCAGGAAGACAAGCGTGATTGACTGCATTTAACCCAGGGTTCACTGAGAAGTGGTGTCCAGAGCTCTCAGCTCTGGAATTAGAGATTGGGAGGCCACCATTGTCATTCTCATTCTCTAAACTGTGCTGGAAAGCCTTCATGGAACAAAAGCCACAAAAAGCAATCTGGAGCAGATTACTTAGCCTGGCCCCCCGTAAGGGTGGTACAATTCCGCCCCGGGGTGTGGGGGGGCACTAGAGGATCACCACAACAGGAACCTCCCTCAGAAGATCAGCAGGAAGATCCAGCCAAAACCAAGTTTACCCATAATTTAGAACTGCAAAACTCCAGTGCTAGGAGAATTTTTCATACAGAATTCATTATTGTTTTTTTTTCTCACCATGGTTCTTTGGTCTTCCAATTTTAATTTTTTCTTCTCTTTATTTATTGCTGGGCTGCAAAGTTGGTTCAAAATCCACGAATCAATCAATGTGATACACTACATAATTAAAAGAAAGGACAAGAACCATAGGATCCTCTCAATAGATGCAGAAAAATCATTTGACAAAGTGCAACAAACTT
Source organism: Neogale vison (assembly GCF_020171115.1). Taxonomy (NCBI): domain Eukaryota; kingdom Metazoa; phylum Chordata; class Mammalia; order Carnivora; family Mustelidae; genus Neogale; species Neogale vison. The sequence continues at coordinate 34,352,946 of NC_058103.1, forward strand.
TCCTGATTAAAACTCTTTACAAGGTACAGATAGAGGGAATATACCTCAATAGCATAAAAGCTATATATGAAAAGCCAACAGTGAATATCATTCTCAATTGGGAAAAACAGAACTTTACCCTAAGGTCAGGAACACAGGGATGTCCACTCTTACCACTGTTGTTCAACATAGCAATGGAAGTCCTAGCCTCAGCAATCATACAACAAAAAGAAATAAAAAGCATCCAAATCAACAAAGAAGTCAAACACTGATTCTCTGTAGGTGACATGATACTCTGTGTGGAAAACCCAAAAGACTCCACCCCAAAATTCCTAGAACTCATACAGGAATTCAGCAGCATGGCAGGATATAAAATCAATGCACAGGAATCAGTTGTATTCTATACACTAACAATGAGACAGAAGAAAGAGAAATTAAGGAGTTGATCCCATTTACACTTGCACCAAAAACCATGAGATACCTAGGAATAAACCTAACCAAAGAGGCAAAGGATCTATACTCAGAAAACTATTTCTTTCTTGGAATTGAGGAAGACACAAAGAAATGGAAAAATGTTCCATGCTCCTGGATCGGAAGAACAAATATCTTTAAAATGTCTATGCTTCCTATACACTCAATGCAATCCCTATCAAAACACCATCAGCTTTTCTCACAGAGCTGGAACAAATAATTCTGAAATTTGCATGGAACCAGACAAGACCCCAAATAGCAAAGGAATGTTGAAAAAGAAAAGTTCCAAAGCTGGAGGCATCACAATACTGTACTTCATATGGTCATCTCAAAAGTTACTGAAAAATAAGCTGTTGAAACCAAGTATCTCATCCTAGATTTTAAAATAAAATAAACTGCTTGTTAACTTAAAAGAAAGAAAGAAAAAAAAGAGTATCACAAATAAGGCACTTACATATTCTAGACACTTTGGGATATTTCTTGTCTTAAATATAAATTGATAAATGACATTCTGGTTTCCATTATAAAACAACCTAATTCAGCCAAATGAAGTTTATTAAAAACTGCACATTTAAACTCTTTAATATTATTATTTATCCTTGCTAATGGAAATAGTGTTCAAACCTTGATTTGAGAATTACTTCCTAGATTGAAAGTGCTGTGATTAAGTGATGAAAACACTAATGGTATTTAACTTAATTCATATTATTCAACATATTCATATTATACAACATATACATATGTATATGTATATACATATATACACATATACATATACATATGTAAAATTCATATTATACAACATATACAAGTGATATAGTAAGTTAAGACCATAGTAAGATAAACAGCAAGACCAAGTAAGATAAGACCATAGTAAGATAAACATCTAGTATGCTAGATGTTACTAAAATGAAAAACTACATAACTATCTGTAAGAGGTTTCAAGTAGGCATTTTCACTTTTAATTATTAAATTTTTAAATTAAAAGCTGATATTGTTGCAATATAAATAAGGAAATTAGAGCAAAAAACTATTGAAAACTCAATGACTTCAATTTCCCATCTCGCAAATCAAATGAGTTAGTCATTTTATTCTTAGAGTTTATGTTATGTAATAGATATAAACCAGGGAATAAGAATACAAAGAAATCATAGTCTTAAATAGAAGCAGACTGAGTAAACAAATACCTGTAATATAACGCATTAAGGTATCACATTAGAACTGGGCAGAAGTTGAAAGTTTGAAATTATTTCACAATAAAGAATATTTGAAAATTATCTATCATTATAAAATAAACTAGTAATAGGACAGTCTATAACAACTGTTAAATAAGTGGCATGGTAGAGTACAGAAATAGTCTATATTTGTTAGTACAGTAATGATTCAAAGATGCAATTGTGATAATGTTTGACTTATGGAAGAAAAAATAATAAAAACAAAGTTGCTATGATAAACTTCAATTCTTTTTTTTTTTTTAAGATTTTATTTATTTGAGAGAGAGAGAGAGTGAGAGAGAATGAGAGGGGAGAAGGTCAGAGGGAGAAGCAGACTCCCCATGGAGCTGGGAGCCTGATGTGGGACTCGATCCAGGGACTCCGGGATTATGGCCTGAGCTGAAGGCAGTCACTTAACCAATTGAGTCACCCAGGCGGCCCCTAAACTTCAAATCTATTCCAATAAAAAATTAATTTTCTCTTGACTAATCCTGACTACTAGTGCCTGAAATATTGCCTTTCCTGAAATCCGAGCTGAGGGAAGGTAGGCTTCCAGATTAGTATTCTTAACGTCAACTTCAAGTCAATCATAATGGTTTTAACTGTTAAAAAAGCAGGTAAAGGGAGGAGGAATTAAGATGGTGGAGGAGGAGTGCCTGGGTGGCTCAGTTAAGGGTCTCTTTTCAGCTCAGGTCATGATTCTGGGTCCTGGGATCAAGCCTGGTGCTGCATCAGGCTCCCTGTTCAGTGGGGAGCCTGCTTCTCCCTCTCCCTCTGTCCTTCCCCTTCACTTGAGCTCTCTCTCTCTGTCATTCACACTCACTATCTGTGTCTCTCTCTCTCAAATAAAGTTAAAAAAAAAAAAAAAAAAAGACCGTGGAGGAATAGGGAGACTCTAAACTTGTCTTGTCCCTTAAATACAACTACACAGTTACCAACTCATTCTGAACACCCGAGAAATCAACTGATCGATCGCGTATGAGAAAGCAACTACTACAAGTCTACAAGTAGAAAGGCAACCTCTGTTTGGGAGGTAGGAGGTAAGAAGGCCTAGATCCAGTGTGATACAGCTAGGGTAAAGTAGCAAGATGGAAATCTGCTTAAGGAGGATCCCGCAAAGTACTACAAGTAGTGGAGTGCAAAATCAGAACTTGTAGAAGTCTGCTACAGTAGGGGACATGCCTGGCTTAAAGATGCTGAGGTGGCAAAATTCCAGGTACGAGGGCATGATCTCAGGATCCCCTGGGTTGAAGGAATGTGTGGCGCCTAAGTGTGGCACTGTTCCCAGGCAAAAGAGTATGGAAGTAGTCTGAGAATGATGAGTTTATGTGCAGCTTTCTGCTCTGTGTTGCCATAAACCATGAACTGCTGTGTAATTGTGCAATCACTCTCCTGGGTGTAGTGGGCAAAAAGAACAAGCCTGGCAAGACCCTCCTTGGGAGGAATGGTGGGATCCCACCTCAAAAGCCCTTAAAATTTGTTGGAATTTTGAAACTCAGATGCATGCCTGAGATAAAAGGCTCAGACAGAGGCAGGGTGAACATAGAGTTCTGATAGAAACCAGGGAGACAAGAGTGATTGGATTTCTGTGAGGACTCACTGAAGAGTGGGTGATAGAAATTTTCATCTCCAGGGCTAGACAGCAGGGGGACCGCCATACTCAACCTGCTGATCAGAGCTGAAAGCCTTCACAGAGTAAAACACTACCACCTAGTGGAGTTCAGAGCTGCCTACACAAAGCTCTACACCCTGGAGGCACATTTCCACAAAATCAGGTCCACCTGATCATCAGCACAACAGGCCCTTCCTCTAGAAGACCAGCACAAACAACTCAATCGCACCAATTAACTGATCACAGAGAACTTTAGCTCTAGAGAAAAATGATATCCAGTATTCACTGTTTCTTTATTCTTTACTTTTATTTTTTTGTTATTTTCTTATTTTTTCAATTTTTAATTCTAATTTTTATTTGTATATATAGATAATACATATGTGTTCATTTTCAGTCACCTTTCAACATATTTCATATAGATATATGTATTTTTTTCCTCCCTTATTTTGGGGATCTGGTTTCTTTTAATAAGCAGATGAAAACACACCCAGGATCTAGTTTTGTTTTGTTGTTGTAGTTTTTTCTTTCTTTTCTTTTCTGGACAAAAATCTTGAGCTGGAGAAATACACCCCAAAAGAAAGAACAGGAGGTAGAACTTACAATCAGGGATTTAATTAATATTGATATAAGTAAGATGTCTGAACTAGAATTTGAAACAACGATTCTAAAGATACTAACTGGCCTGGGAAAAAAACCATAGAAGACACTATAGCATCCCTTATCATAGAGATAAAAGAACTAAACTCTAGTTAGGCTGAGATTCAAAAAAAATTGCTATAACTGAGATATAGTCCCAGGTGGAGACCATATAAATGAAGGTGAATGAAGCAGAAAAGCAAATCAGTGATAAAGAAGATAAAATTTGGGGGGTGCCTGGGTGGCTCAGTGGTTAAGCCTCTGCTTTCAGCTCAGGTCATGATCTCAGGGTTCCTGGGATCAAGTCCCACGTCGGGCTCTCTGCTCAGTGGAGAACCTGCTTCCTCCTCTCTCTCTCTCTCTCTCTCTCTCTGCCTACTTGTGATCTGTCAAATAAATAAATAAAATCTTCTAAAAAAAGATTAAATTTTGGATAATAATAATGCTGAAGAGGGAAAGAAAACTATTAGATAACAAAGGCAGATTTAGGGTACTCAACAAAACCATAAAGCAAAATAATATCCATACCATAGAAGTTCCAGAAAAAGAGCAGGAAAAGGGGTCAGAAGGTATATTTGCACAAATTATGTCTCTTTCCCTAATCTGAGGAAAGAAACAGGCATACAAGTCCAAAAGGCACAGAGAACTCCCCTCAAAATCAACAAAAACATGTGGCACTAGCCGTTAAGTGTCTTCCTTTGGCTCAGTTCTTAAATCCAGGGTCCTGGGCTCGAACCCCACATAGGGCTCCCTGCTCAGTGGGAAGCCTGCTTCTCCCTTTCCCACTCCCCCTGCTTGTGTTCTAAATGGCAAGGTTTCATTCATTTTGATGGCTAATATTCCAGTGTGTGTTTGTATGTGCATGTAACACATCTTTATCCATTGATCTGTTGGTGGACATCTGGGCTCTTTCCAGGTTTTGGCTATTATGGACATTGCTGCTATAAACACTGAGGTGCAGGTGTGTCTTTGGATCACTATTTTTGCATCCTCTGGATAAATATCTACCATGGCAACTGCTGGGTTGTGCCGCAGTTCTATTTTTAAATTTTTGAGAAACCTCGGTACTGTTTTCCAGAGTAGCTGCACCAATTTGCATTCCCACCAATAGTGTAAGAGGGTTTCCCTTTTTCTGCATCCTCCTCAACATCTGTTGTTAATTTTATCCATTCTGACTGGTGTGAGTTGGTATCTCATTGTGGTTTTGATTTGTATTTCCCTGATGACAAGTGATGTTGAGCATTTTTTCATGTGTCTACCAGCCATTTGTATGTCTTCTTTGGAGAAATACTTGCTCATGTCTTCTGCCCATTTCTTGACTGGATTATTTGTCCTCTGGATGTTCAGTTTGAAAATTTCTTTATAGATCTGGATACTAGCCCTTTATCTGTTATGTCATTTGCAAATATCTTCTGCCATTCTGGAGGCTGCCTTTTAGTTGTGTTGTTTCCTTTGCTGTGCAAACCCTTTTTATTCTGATGAAGCCCCAATAGTTCATTTTTACTCATGTTTCCCTTGCCTCAGCGAATTATTAAGACTTTCCATAAACCTGTTATCTTGTTGACAGAAATTGGGATAGTACTTTAAAAAAATCTTTTAAAGCTTAAGTGTGGCGCCTGTACAATGTATAAGTGTATAAGCTTAAGTGTGGCGCCTGAACAATGTATAAATTTTTATACATTGTTCTATGTCCTAAATGTCGTATTAAGTGCTGGGACAGAGTGGAATAAAATCAGCAGACATGGTTTCTATTCCAATACAGAGCCAATTTGCTGCAATGTTTTTCAACTCTGGACCAAATATGGAGGTGGCCTATAAACTTGTTAAGAATTATTAAAATAAGAAATGTCTAGCAAGAAGTTTCTGTAGCCAAGGTAGTAGAGATTACTGCTTGTGTTCTCCTCTAGAATTTTGATGGATTCCTGTCTCATATTTAGGTCTTTCATCCATTTTGAATTTATTTTTTATGTGATGTAAAAAAATGGTCCAGTTTCATTCTTCTGCATGCATGTGGCTGTCCAGTTTTCCCAACAGTGTTTGTTGAAGAGACGTTTTTTCCCCTATTATCGGCTACTCGTTCCTGCTTTATTGCAGATTAATTGGTGATAGGGTCAAGGGTCCATTTCTGGGCTCTCTATTCTATTCCACAACCTGTGTGTGTCTGTTTTTGTGCCAATACCATATTGTCTTTTTTTTTTAAAGATTTTATTTATTTATTTGACAGAGAGATCACAAGTAGGCAGAGAGTTAGGCAGAGAGAGAAGGGGAAGCAGGCTCCCGCTGAGCAGAGAGGCCTATGCGGGGCTCGATCCCAGGACACTGAAATCATGACCTGAGCCGAAGGCAGCGGCTTAATCCACTGAGTCACCCAGGTGCCCCGCCAATACCATATTGTCTTGATGACTACGACTTTGTAAAAGAGCTTGAAGTCCGGAATGGTGATGCCTCCGGGTTTTGTTTTCTTTTTCAATTCCTTTGGCTATCTGGGGTCTTTTCTGGTTCCATACAAATTTCAGGATTATTTGTTCCAACTCTGTAAAAAATGCTGGTGTTATTTTGATACGGACTGCACTGACTGTGTAGATTGTTTTGAGTAGTATAGACATTCTAACAATATTTGTTCTCCCAGTCCATGAGCATGGAATGTTTTTCCATTTCTTTGTGTCTTCCTCAATTTCTTTCATAAGTGTTCTATAGTTTTCAGATTACTGATCTTTTACCTCTGGTTAGGTTTATTCTGGTTAGGCTAGGTATCTTATAGTTTTGGGTGCAATTGTAAATGGGACTGACTCCTTAATTTCTCTTTCTTCTGTTTCATTGTTGGTATATACAAATGCAACAGACTTCTGTGCATTGATTTTATATCCTGCAACTTTGCTGAATTCTTGATCAGTTCTAGCAATTTTTTGCTGGAGTTGTTTGGGTTTTCTATATAGAATATTAGGTCATCTGTGAAGAGGAAAGTTTGAATTCTTTGTTGATTCTGGATGCCTTTTATTTCTTCTTCTTGTCTGATTGCTGAGGCTAGGACTTCCAGTACTTCGCTGAACAAATGGTGAGAGTGGACAAACCTGTCATGTTCCTGACCTTAGGGAAAAAGCTCTCGGTTTTTCCCCATTGAAGATAATATTAGTTGTGGGTCTTTCATCTGTGGCTTTTATCATGTTGAGGTATATTCGTTCTAATCCCTACTTGGTTGAGGGCTGTTATCAAGAAAGGATGCTGTATTCTGACAAATGCTTTCTCTGCATCTACTGAGAGTATCATATGGTTCTTGTCCTTACTTTCATTAAGGTGGTAAGTCAAGTTGACTGATTTGCAGATGTTGAACCGCCCCTGCAGCCCAGAAATAAATCATTCTCGGTCATGGTGAATAATCCTTTTTTTTTTTTTTCCCAATTTATTTATTTTCAGAAAAACAGTATTCATTATTTTTTCACCACACCCAGTGCTCCATGCAAGCTGTGCCCTCTATAATACCCACCACCTGGTATCCCAACCTCCCACCCCCCAGCCACGTCAAACCCCTCAGACTGTTTTTCAGAGTCCATAGTCTCTCATGGCTCACCTCCCCTTCCAATTTACCCAAATTCCCCACTCCTCTCTAACGCCCCTTGTCCTCCATGCTATTGGTTATGCTCCACAAATAAGTGAAACCATATGATAAATGACTCTCTCTGCTTGACTGATTTCACTCAGCATAATCTCTTCCAGTCCCGTCCATGTTGCTACAAAAGTTGGGTATTCGTCCTTTCTGATGGAGGCATAATACTCCATAGTGTATATGGACCACATCTTCCTTATCCATTCATCCGTTGAAGGGCATCTTGGTTCTTTCCATAGTTTGGCGACTGTGGCCATTGCTGCTATAAACATTGGGGTACAGATGGCCCTTCTTTTCACGACATCTGTATCTTTGGGGTAAATACCCAGGAGTGCAATTGCAGGGTCGTAGGGAAGCTCTATTTTTAATTTCTTGAGGAATCTCCACACTGTTCTCCAAAGAGGCTGCACCAACTTGCATTCCCACCAACAGTGTAAGAGGGTTCCCCTTTCTCCACATCCTCTCCAACACATGTTGTTTCCTGTTTTGTTAATTTGGGCCATTCTAACTGGTGTAAGGTGATATCTCAATGTGGTTTTAATTTGAATCTCCCTGAGGGCTAATGATGATGAACATTTTTTTCATGTGTCTGATAGCCATTTGTATGTCTTGATTGGAGAAGTGTCTGTTCATATCTTCTGCCCATTTTTTGATGTGTTTGCCTGTTTCGTGTGGGTTGAGTTTGAGGAGTTCATTATAGATCCTGGATATCAACCTTTTGTCTGTACTGTCATTTGCAAATATCTTCTCCCATTCCGTGGGTTGCCTCTTTGTTTTTTTTGACTGTTTCCTTTGCTGTGCAGAAGCTTTTGATTTTGATGAAGTCCCAGAAGTTTATTTTCGCTTTTGTTTCCTTTGCCTTTGGAGACGTATCTTGAAAGAAGTTGCTGTGGCTGATATCAAAGAGATTACTGCCTATGTTCTCCTCTAGGATTCTGATGGATTCCTGTCTCACGTTGAGGTCTTTTATCCATTTTGAGTTTATCTTTGTGTACGGTGTAAGAGAATGGTCGAGTTTCATTCTTCTACATATAGCTGTCCAGTTTTCCCAGCACCATTTATTGAAGAGACTGTCTTTTTTCCACTGTATATTTTTTCCTGTTTTGTCAAAGATTAATTGACCATAGAGTTGAGGGTCCATATCTGGGCTTCTACTCTGTTCCACTGGTCTATGTGTCTGTTTTTATGCCAGTACCATGCTGTCTTGGTGATCATAGCTTTGTAATAAAGCTTGAATCAGCTAAGGTGATGCCGCCAGCTTTATTTTTTTTTTTTTCAACATTTCCTTAGCGATTCGGGGTCTCTTCTTATTCCATACAAATTTTAGGATTATTTGCTCCAGATCTTTGAAGAATGCCGGTGGAATTTTGATCGGAATGGCATTAAAAGTATAGATTGCTCTAGGCAGTACAGACATTTTAACAATGTTTATTCTTCCGATCCAAGAGCATGGAATGGTCTTCCATCTTTTTGTGTCTTCTTCAATTTCTTTCATGAGTGTTCTGTAGTTCCTCAAGTACAGATCCTTTACCTCTTTGGTTAGGTTTATTCCCAGGTATCTTATGGTTCTTGGTGGAATAGTAAATGGAATCTATTCTCTAATTTCCCTTTCTGTATTTTCATTGTTAGTGTATAAGAAAGCCACTGATTTCTGCACATTGACTTTGTATCCTGCCACGTTGCTGAATTGCTGTATGAGTTTGCTTCCATGTATTTTTTTAATTCCTCTTTAGTTTCCTGGTTGAGCCATTCATTCTTTAATAGGATGCTCTTTAACTTCCATGTATTTGTGGTCCTTCCAAATTTCTTCTTGTAGCTGACATCAACTTTCATAACACTGTGGCCTAAAAATATGCATGGTATGATCTCAATCTTTTCTGTGCTTGCTGAGGTCTAATTTGTAACCTCGTATGTGATATATTCTGGAGGATGTTCCATTTGTGCTCAAAAATAATGTGTGTTCTGCTGCTTTAGGATAAAATGTTCTGTGTATTTCTCTTAATTCAATCTGGTTTAGTGTGTCATTTCAATCCCTTCTTTCCTTGTTGATCTTCTGCTTAGATGATCTTTCCATTGCTCTGAGTGGGGTATTAAAGTCCCCTACTATTATTGCATCATTATCAATGAGATAAAGTCTGTTATTAATTAATTTATATATTTGGCTGCTCCCAAGGTAGGGACATAAATATTTACAATTGTTTGATATTCTTGTTGGGTAGACCTCTTTATTATGATGTAGTGTCCATCTTCATCTCTTATTACAATCTTTGTTTTAAAATCTAGTTTGACTCTGATGAGCACTGGGAGTTATATGCAACTGATGAATTATTGAACACTACATCTGAAACTAATGATGTATTATGTTGGCTAATTGAATTTAAATTTTAAAAATCTAGTATGTCACATAGAAGGATGGCTACTCCAGCTTTCTTTTGATGTCCATTAGCATGAAAAATGGTTATCCACCCCCTCACTTTCAATCTGGAGGTGTCTTTGGGTGTAGAATGAGTCTCTCATACTATGTAAAATGAGTATGCTTGAAAGAGCATATCAATGGATCTTCTTTTTGTATCCATTCTGATAAGCTGTGTCTTTTGACTAGATCAGTTAGATCATTTACATTCAGAGTAATTGTTGAAAGATATGAATTTAGTGCCACTGAATTACCTGTAAAATCACTGTTGCTGTAGATAGTCCCTATTCCTTTCTCGTCTTTGTTATTTAAAGTCCCCTTTAATACTTCTTGAAGGGCTGGCTTAAGTGTTTAAATATTCCTTTAGTTTTGTTTCTCCTAGAAACTTATTAGCACTCCTTTTTTTCTGAACAATAGCCTTGCTGGATAAAGTATTCCTGGCAGCATATTTTTCTCATTTAGCATGTTGAATATGTCATGCCAGTCCCTTCTGGCTGCCAGGTCTCTCTGGACAGGTCTGCTGCCAACCTTATGTGAATACCATTATAGGTTTAACACCTTTTCTCCTGACCTCCTTTCAGAATTCTTTTTATCTTTGTATTTTTAAAGTTTCACTATGATATGTTATTGTGTTGACCTGTTTTTGTTGGTTTTGTGGGGAGTTTTCTGTGCCTCTTGGACTTGAGTGCCTGTTTCTTTCCCCAGAATGGGGAAAGAGCCATAATTTGTGCAAATATACCTTCTGCACCCTTCAGCTGCTCTTCCTCTGGAACTCCTATGATACAGATATTATTTTGCTTTACGGTTTCACTGAGTTCCCTAAGTCTGCCTTTTTTATCCAAAAGTTTTCTTTCCCTCTTCTTTTCAGTTTTATTTTCCAAAATTTTACTTTCTATATCACCTAACTTTTCTGCTTCTTCAATCCTCATAGTAATCATATCCTGTTTGGCAAGTCATTTATACCATTTTTCATTTTAGCCTGAGTAGTTCTTAGGACTTTTATAAGGGTATTCCTGGTGTCTTCTGATTTTTTTAAAGCCAGGTAGTAGACTTTGTTGGGCTGGCAGAAAGGGCTACTTAAGATGGCCAAAGTCCCCACAAAACCGGAGCTCAGACAGGAGAACAAAGACCCAAGCAGGATTCTGAAAACCCTCCCACCCCAGGCTCCCGTGGACCAATGGGACCCTGACAAGCGGGAATCTGAGACCCCCGCCCCAGGCTCCAGTGGACCAATGGGACCCCGACGAGCAGACGAAATATCCAAATAAGGGAAACTTGTCAAAAGACCCCTGAACTCCTCTCGAGACCCCTTAAAAGCCCCCTTCTCCCTGCCTTGAGTGCGACTTCCGCCACTCTGCTTTCCAGAGTCACGGAATATCGCCCAAGGGTGCCCACCCCCTCCCCATGAAACTTTCCTGGCTCCCCTTCTCCCGAGCCCTCAAATTTACCCGGAGATTGTTTTTAATAAATCTTGCCTAGCACCCACTTTGCCTGGTGTTGTGTTTATCTCGCCGGAAAAACTTTACAGTCTTATTACTGTTGATCTAAATTTTTTTAAGCTATATTGCTTATATTGGCTTTAAGAAAGTCCCTGTCTATGATATCTTCCTGACCTTTCCTTTGGGGAGAAATTCTCCATCCTGTCATCTTGGCTATGTTTCTATATTTTGTGTGTTTTGAAAGGCTGTTATGTTTCTTCCACCTCAGAATAATACTACATTAAAAGAGGTCACACACTGTTCAGGGCCTAGCACTTCAGGAAGTGTTTCTGGTGTATGCTCTGTGCACACTGCTGTTGCAATTTGGCTGCTCTTTCCCACTGGTTACTGCTCTGCAGGGTTCCTCCTTCCTTCCAGTGGGGAGTGCTTTGACTCTTTTCTAGGTGTACTATAATTTGTTTGTTGAAAAATGCCCAGAAAAAAAAAAAAGAATAATTAAAAAAAAAAAACCCAAAACAAAACAAAAAACCCTGCTCCAAAAGGAAGAGAAAAAGGAACCCAAATAGCCAAACAGACAATAAAACAAAACTATAAGCCTGATACCAAAGGAAAAAAATGGGATGGGTGGGGGAGGAGGAATTAAGAGAAAAAGAAATCTGATCCAAAAAAGAAAGAGAGTGGGAGAAAGAAAGAAAAGGAAATGAAAACAACTAACAAAAACTGTAAGCCTGATTCTAAAGGAGAGAGGGTGAGAAGAAGAAAGAAAAAAGAAGAAAAAAATATGCCCTGGTCCTATTTCTACCAGAACTGAAGGGCTGATTTGAAGTACAGAATAATCAGTAGAGTTGCCGCATGGGGCACACTGACTGTTTTGCTTTTCTGGGGGGGTGCTACATTTGCTGGCTCATGGTCAAACACACGCCAGACAACAAAAATGAAAACATGCCAAGCACAGGGTTGGGGGAGGGCAATGTAAGTGGCTTCCACCCCCACTGGAGGATGCTCTGTTCCTCTTTGATGGTGTCAACATGGAGGGCAAATGGTGACACCCCACTCTCTCCTCCCTGGACAGGGGATATCCCAATACCGGCTGTTCAGAAAGCACTCACAGAAATATGAGCGCTTTCAGTGCACCCTGCACCCAGCTCTCTTGCATTTATCTCTGGTCCAGTTGGGATTCGAACCTACAAATCTTAAAGGGTATGATACCACTTTGATATGCTCCCTCCTTCGGGTTACCGGCTTGCTGTACTCTGACCAATGCCCATTATCCCAGAAATATCATATCCCACCTACACATTTTGCAGACTCAAGGCTAAGCAACCATGAAAAAACAGCAACCAGGTTATCCCCCACTCTGTGCATCCTTAGTCCTTTGCCAACGAAAGGCCATGTGTTGGCATCAGCAGGGTCTTTTGAACATGGAAATGGAATATAGCACATCTTTTTAAAAAATTATTATTACATTACGTTAGTCACCATATAACACATCATTAGTGTTTTTTTTTTTAAGATTTTATTTATTTATTTGACAGAGAGAAATCACAAGCAGGCAGAGGCAGGCAGAGAGAGGAGGAAGCAGGCTCCCTGCTGAGCAGAGAGCCCGAGTGGGGCTCGATCCCAGGACTCTGGGATCATGACCTGAGCTGAAGGCAGAGGCTTAACCCACTAAGCCACCCCGGTGCCCCACATCATTAGCTTTTAATGTAATATTCCATGATTAATTGCTTCTGTATAATAACCAGTGTTCCACGCAATAGGAGCCCTCCTTAATACCCGACACTGTGCCAACTGATCCACTCAGAACCCTCCCTTGTTAAAACCTTGATTTGTATCTCAAAGTCCATACTCTCTAATGGTTTATCTGCCCCTCTGATTTCCACCCCCTTCATTTTTGCCTTCCTACTCCTAATGACCCCCATGCCATTCCCTACAAAGTGAAATCCTGAGATAATTGTATTTCTCTTCTTGACTTATTTGACTTAGCATAATCCCCTCCAGTTACATGTCAATGTAAAAGGTGGGTATTCATTTTTTTCTGATGGCTAGGTAATATTGCATTTTATATATAGACCATGTCTTTATTCATTTGTCTGCTGAAGGCATCTCAGCTCTATCCACATTTTAGTTATTGTGGACATGGCTGCTATGATCAGTGGCGTGCATATGGCCCTTCTTTTCACTACATTTGTATCTTTGGGGTAAATACACAGTAGTGCAATTGCAGGGTCATAGGGTAGCCCTATTTTTAATTTTGGGAGAAATTTTAATTTTTTTCCACACTGTTTTCCAAAGTAGCTGCACCAACTTGCCTTCCCACCAACATTGTAAGAGGGTTCCCCTTTCTCCACATCCTCTCCAACACATGCTGTTTCTTGCCTTGCCAATTTTTGCCATTCTAACTGGTGTAATGTGGTATCTCAATGTGGTTTTGATTTGAATCTCCCTGATGGCTAATGAGGATGAACATTTTTTCATGTGTCTGTTAGGCATTTATATGTCTTCCTTGGAGAAGTGTCTGTTCATGTCTTCTGCCCATTTTTGACTTGATTATTTGTTTTTTGGGTGTTGCATTTGAGAAGTTCTTTATAGATCTTGGATACCAGCCCTTTCTCTGTAGTGTCATTTGCAAATATCTTCTCCCATTCTATGGGTTGCCTCTTTGTCTTGTTGACTGTTTCCTTTGCTGTGCAGAAGCTTTTAAACTTGACGAAGCCCCAAAAGTTCATTTTTGCTTTTGTTTCCCTTGCCTTTGCAGACATGTCTTGAAATAAGTTGCTGTGGCTGATGTCAAAGAGGTTGTTGCCTATGTTCTCCTCTAGGATTTTGATGGGTTCCTGTCTGACATTGAGGTCTTTCATCCATTTAGGGTATATCTTGTGTATGGTGTAAGAGAATGGTTGAGTTCATTCTTCTGTATATAGCAATCCAGTTTTCCCAGCAGCATTTATTGAAGAGACTGTCTTTTTTGCATTGGATATTTTTACCTGCTTCATCGAAGATTATTTGGCCATAGAGTTGTGGGTCCATATCTGGGCTCTCCATTCTGTTCTGTTGGTCTTTGTGCCTGTTTTTCTGCTGGTACCTTGCTGTCTTGGTGATCATAGCTTCGTAATATAGCTTGAAGTGAGGCAACATGATGCTCCCAGCCTTTCTTTTTCTTTTCAACATTTCCTTGGCAATTTTGGGTCTTTTCTGCTTCCATACAAATTTTAGGATGGTCTGTTACAGCACTTTGAAAAATGCCTTTGGTATTTTGATCGGGATGGCGTTCAAAGTATAGATTGCTCTGGGCAGCGTAGACATTTTAACAATGTTTATTTTTTCTGATCCTTGAGCATGGAATGTTTTTCCATCTCATTGTATCTTCTTCAGTTTCTTTCTTGAGCGTTCTGTAGTTCCTAGAGCATAGATCCTTTACCTCTTTGGTTAGATTTATTCAGAGGTATCCTATGTTTTTTGGTGATATTGTAAATGGTATCGATTCTCCAATTTCTCTTTCTACAGTTTAATTGTTAGTGAGTAAGAAAGCAACTGATTTCTGTGCACTGATTTTGTATCCTGACACATTACTGAACTGCTGCATGAGTTCCACTAATTTTGGGGGTGGAGTCTTGTGGGATTTCAACATAAAGTATCATGCCATCTGCGAGGAGAGAGAGTTGGACTTCTTCTTTGCCAGTTTGAATAACTTTTATTTCTTTTTGTTGTCTGATTGCTGTTGTTAGGACTTCTGGCACTATGTTTAAAAACAGTAGTGGGAGTGGGCATCCTTGTTGTGTTCCTGATCCTAAGGGAAAGGTTCTTAGCCTTCTCCCATTGAGAATGACATTCGCTGTGGGCTTTTCATAGATGGATTTTTTGAATCGAGGACTGTTCTATCTCTGTACTCTCAAGAGTTTTAATCAAGAAAGGATGCTGTATTTTGTCAGATGCTTTTTCTGCATCAGTTGAGAGGATCATATGGTTCCTGCCTCTCCTCTTATTAATGTGTTCTATCACACCGATTGATTTGTGAATGCTGAACCACCCTTGCAACCCAGGGATAAATCCTACCTGGTCATGGTGGATAATCTTTTCAATGTACTGTTGGATCCTGTTAGCTAGGATCTTGTTGAGAATTTTGGCGTCCGTATTCAACAGGGATATTGGTCTCAAATTCTCCTATTAGGTGGGGGTCTTTGCTTGGTTTGGGGATCAAGGGAATGCTGGGAGAGTTTTTGATCATTGTTTCAATCTCATATAGGTATTGGTATTGGTCTATTCAGGTTGTCAGTTCAGTCTTCAATAGGTATTGGTCTATTCAGGTTGTCAGTTTCTTCCTGTTTCAGTCTTGGAAATTTACAGGTTTCCAGGAATTCATCCATTTCTTCCAGGTTGCATAACTTACTGGCATACAGCTGTTGATGACAATTTCTGATGATTGTCTCTATTTCCTTGGTGTTAGTCGAGATCTCTCCCTTTTCATTCATAATTTTATTAGTTTGGGTCCTTTCTCTTTTCCTCTGAATAAGTCTGACCAGTAGTTTATCCATCTTACTAATTCATTCAAAGAACAAGCTTCTAGTTTCGTTGATCTGCTCTACTGTATTTCTGGTTTCTAACTCATTGATTCCTGCTCTAACCTTAATCATTTCCCTTCTTGTCTGTGGGCTAGGCTTAATTTGTTGTCGATCCTCCACTTCTTTAAGGTGTAAAGAGAGTTTGTGTATTCGGGATTTTTCTGTTTCTGTTTCTTTTCTTTTCTTTTCTTTTCTTTTTTTGAGGCTTGAATGGCTATGTATTTCCCCCTTAGGACCACCTTGGCCATATCCCATAGGGTTTGGACCGATGTGTTTTCATTCTCATTGGATTCCACAAATTGTTTAAGTTCTTTTTTGATTTCCTGGTTGACCCAAACATTCTTGAGCAGGATGGTCTTTAGCTTCCAAGTGTTTGGATTTCTTCCAAACCTTTTCTTGTGATTGAGTTCCAATTTCAAAGCATTGTGGTCTGAGAATAGGCAGGGAATCATCTCGGTCGTTTGGTATCAGGTGAGACCTGATTTGTGACCCAGTATGTGGTCGCTTCTGGAGAAAGTTCCACATGAGCTCAAGAAGAATGAGTATTCTGTGGTTTTAAGGCGGAATGTTCTGGATATAACAACGAGGTCCATCTGGTCCAATGTGTCATTCAAAGCTCTTGTTTCTTTGTTGATTTTCCACTTAGATGATCTGTATATTGCTGAGAGTGGAGTGTTAAGGTCCCCTATAATTACTATATTCTTATCAATATGTCTCTTTATTTTGATTAATAGTTGGGTTATATAGTTGGCTGCTCTCATGTTGGGGACATAGATATTTACAATCGTTAGATCATCTTGTTGGATAGAACCTTCAGACATTTCTGAAACGAAGACATCCAGATGGCCAACAGACACATGAAAAAGTGCTCCACATCACTCAGCATTCGGGAAATACAAATAAAAAACAACAATGAGATACCACCTCACAACACTCAGAATGGCTAAAATTAACAAGTCAGGAAATGACAGTTGCTGGCGAGGATGCGGAGATGGGGGAACCCTCCTACACTGTTGGTGGGAATGCAAGCTAGTGCAACCCCTCTGGAAAACAGCATGGAGGTTCCTCAAAAAGTTGAAGATAGAGCTACCCTATGACCCAGCAATTGCTCTACTGGGTATTTGCCCTAAAGATACAAACGTAGTGATCTGAAGGGGCACGTGCACCCGAATGTTTATAGCAGCGATGTCCACAATAGCCAAACTATGGAAAGAACCTAGATGTCCATCAACAGATGAATGGATAAAGATGTGGTATATACATACAATGGAATACATGCAGCCATCAAAAGAAATGAAATCTTGCCATTTGCCACGACATGGATGGAACTAGAGGGTATTATGCTTAGCGAAATAAGTCAATTGGAGAATGACAACTATCATATGATCTCCCTGATATGAGGAAGTGGAGATGAAACGTGGGGGTTTGGGGGTAGGAAAGAATTAATGAAACAAGATGGGATCAGGAGGAGACAAACCATAAGAGAATCTTAATCTCACAAAACAGAGGGTTGCCGGGGGCGGGTAAGGAGAGGATGGTGGGATTTTGGACATTGGGGACGGTATGTGCTATGGTGAGTGCGGTCAAGTGTGTAAACCTGGCGATTCACAGACCTGTACCAATGGGGCTAATAATACATTATATGTTTATTAAAATTTTTTTTAAATTATTTTAAAAAATAATAATACAGTGTCCTTCTGTATCTCTGACTGCAGTCTTTAGCTTAAAATCTAATTTGTCTGAGATGAGAGTTGCCACCCTAGCTTTCTTTATGATCCATTGGCATGAAAGATGGTTCTCCATCCCTTCACTTCCAGGCTGGATGTATCTTTAGGTTCAAAATGAGTCTCTTTATAGACAGCGTATGGATGTGTCCTGTCTTTTGATCCAATCTGCAGCCCTGTGCTGTTTAATACAAGTGTTCAGGCCATTCATGTTGAGAGTGATTTTTTTTTTTAAGGCTTTATTTGAGAGAGAGAGAGAGAGAGAGAGACAGAGAGAGGGGGAACATAGCAGGGAGAGTAGGAGAGGGAGAGGCAGGCTCCCCAATGAGGAGGGATCCCAATGTGGGGCTCGATCTGAGTACCCTGGGATCATGACCTGAGCCAAAGGCAGACACTGAGTGACTGACACACCCAGGCACCCCTAGAGTGCTTATTGAAAGATACGATTTTATCATCATCATGTTGCCGTGACAGCTGTGTTTCTATAGATTGTCTCTGTAAGTTTCTGCTCTATATCACTCTTGGGGTCTTTCTGTTTATAGAACCCCCCCCCCCTTATTATGTCTTGCAGGGCTGGCTTGGTGGTCACAAATTCTTTCATTTTCTGCCACTCCTGGAAGCTCTTTATCTTTCCATCCTTACAGAATGGCAGCCTTCCTGGATAGAGTATCCTTGGCTGCATGTTCTTCTCATTTCGTACCCTGAATATGTCATGCCAGTCTTTTCTGGCTTGCCATGTCTCTGTGGACAGGTCTGAGATTATTCTCCTGTTCCTCCCTCTGTACTTAAGAAAGCTCTTCCCCCTTGCTGCTTTCAAAATTGTTTCCTTGGATCTAAGATTTGTGAATTGTACTATTAAATGTCATGGCATTGGTTTGTTCTCATTGATCTTGGGAGGAGTTCCTCTGCCTCTAGGACAGGACTGTTTGCTTCCTTACCCAGATTAGGGATGTTTTTTAGCTAGGATTTACTCAACTGTACCTCTACTCCTCTCTCTCTCTCTCTCTCTCTCTCTCTCTCTATCCCTCAGGAATCCCAGTCATTCTGACACTGGAACATTTCATGGCATCATGTATTTCTCTAATTCTGTTTTCACGGAGTTTAAGCTGTTTGTTCCACGCCTCTTCCTGGTATGCCCACAGAATCACGGCTCCCCGTTTCATAACAAATTTGTATCTTTTCCATCAGTTTGTCTTCTAGATCACCAATTCAGTCTTCTGCCTCATTTACCTTAGCTGTTAAGAGTTATCTAGATTAGACTGGATCTCATCGATAGTGCTTTTTTCAGTTCTGCCAGATTAGCTCTCACTTCTTCCCTTTACGTATCTGTGTTTCCATTTATGGTTTCCTCCGACCTAGCTATTGTTTGCATATCTGTTATTCTGAAGTCTATTTCTGACATCCTGCTTATATCCCTATTTATTAGTTCTGTGGCAGATGTCACAGTCTCCGAATTTTCCTCTGTTGGGGGTCCTCCTCCTAGTCATTCTGGTGAGAGACGGCTGGGGGAATGTCCGCAGTCCAAAGTATAGATCACAACCTAAGCATGATGTACCTGTTTTATAGGGACCTTAGGGCTGTCGGTCTCTTGTTCTTCCAATCTGTCTTCTGGGGGAGGGACCTGCTGCACTGTTACTGAGGCAAACCTGTTTGGGCAGAGTTTTCCTGCCCGCTATGAGGGTAGATTGTCCTGCCCTCTATGAGGGTAGATGGGCTCAATGAAAACCGTTTTGGGGGGGCTTTTTTTCTCTGGTGACTTTCTCTGGCAGCTTTCTCCATCTCTTTCGAGAGTCAGAGCAGAAGTGACTATATCCAAACCTCTGTCTCAGAACAGAGATTGCAGTCTGCTCTCCACTGAGCACTCCAGGCCACACTATTTCCATTTCTGTCTGTGCTACTAAAAACTGTAGCATCCTGGGTTCTGTGCCTCGTAGCTGCACTCCTAGCCCTCACTTCCAGGATCAGGCACCTCTCTGCCCTTAGTGCTTCTAAAATAGCCAGCCACCCCCAGTTCACTCGCATGCCCCTGCAGCTCCATGTTTTAGTCTGGGGGGCTATCCTAAAGTCCTTTTCCTGCCACTTCCTGTCTGTGAGTGTGTGCCCAGTCCCCAGCATGGGAGTATTTTGCACTCCAGGGACACAGAATCCTGGAGGCACCCTGCTTCACACCTCAAAACCAACACCAAGATACTCTTTTTGTAGAGATCCAGATATATCTTACATCTTACCATCAAAATTGTCTGGTGGATATCCAGCTCAATTCAGCAGACTGGCTTCAATAGGGTCCCCTATTCTTCCACCATCTTTTCTCTTCTAAAATTAGGTTGCTTACTTTAAACTTACATGATGTTATATGTCAATTCCAACCCAATCAATCAACAAAAATAAATGAAAAGGAAGGAGGTTCTGACACACTAGAATATGGGTGAACCTTGAAAACTTTAAGCCAAGGGAGAGGATCCAGATGCAAAATACCTCCTACCATGAGATTCATTCGTAGGGAATTCCCAAGAACGACAAACCTAAGATACTCTAAGTAGATTTCCTGAGGCTGGAGGTAGAAATGGGCTTTGGCAACTTCTTTAAAGTTAAATTTAATTCTTGTTCACAAAAAACTTGTATATGAATGTTGGTAAAAGTTTTATCCATAATCTTTTTAAACAAGAAATATTTCACATAAATACATCGGTTTCAGATTTTCGTTTTAAAAACTGTTAAACCCCCAAGCCCTAAAATATCTGGCAACATAGGTCCCATCTTAGAACAGAGCAACACGAGCATGATTATGAATAGTAACTTCTCTATGTTTAGGGCATGCCACAGTTCTGCCCTTGCCTCTTACAGTCAATGTATTGCCATCTAGCCCATTTTACTTTTGTATGTCATTTGCCTGGTCTTTTATGGAAGAACTATCAAATATTTGTGTGTCTCCTACCACAGTGTAGAATTTATTTCTGGACAGTGGCTGCATCTTTGTGGACTACAGTTTTCAGTTACCTGGGTCCAGATGTGGCCATATGACTAGTTCTTACTAACTGAATGTCATCAGACAGATCTTTCTGGTTTTTAGGCTAGGGAAACAAAGGTCTCCAAAGTCTTTCATTTGGAAACAGAGGTCTCCCAAGTTCTTAAGGGATGATGAAGCCAGAAAGATGTAGAAGAAAGATCTGCCCCAGGCATATAGAACTATTCACAATGGACTATTACATAAAAAGTAAATAAAACTTCTCGGGTTAAATCACTGAAATTCTGGGTTTGTTTGAATAATACCTAATTTAACTAGCTGCATGTGGTTATTCAAATTTATTAAAATAATTTTTTGCTTCTCAGTTATATTAATCCATTAAAGTGCTCAACGGCCAAATAAAGTTAATGCCAACAGTACTGCACAATAAAGATGGAATACTCCCATCTTCACGGAAACTTACATTGCACGGAGCCACTCTAATATACTTCTATAGGCACCTGAGTTTGTGACAACTGATTTAGTATCTGAAGGAAAAAAAGAAACACTTACTTGTCAATTGAATGTAATTATTCAGGATGTTCAATGAAAGTGTTATTATCATTAAACGGTAGTTACAGGTTAAGAAATATTT
Source organism: Neogale vison (assembly GCF_020171115.1). Taxonomy (NCBI): domain Eukaryota; kingdom Metazoa; phylum Chordata; class Mammalia; order Carnivora; family Mustelidae; genus Neogale; species Neogale vison. Next base: position 34,374,199 of record NC_058103.1, read on the forward strand.
TGACAAATATCATCTAATTTGGATCTCCAAAACCAACTTTTTTAGATTGGCAAGCATAAATTTCATCTCTTTCATTCATTGGAGTATTTTCCATCAGTAGGGCTCATTGTACAGGTAAAATTTAATATAATATATACTGAACATAAAAATATCAAAGAAAATATTACTGAGACAAACAGAATATCCAAACAAATAAGGGTAGAAAAGATAGTATCTTTGTAACTATTCTTATTTGTTCCCATTTTAATAAATACTAATGATTTTCATAATTTGTTATAAAAAATTTCAGAGTAGAAATAAAATTTTAAGATTCCCTTTTAGATCAATTTTGGCATCTTAAAATCAAGATATACTGTGTTTTTTAAGGGAAAATGCATTTTTATCAGCAATCTTTTTCAATGGGTAAATAAATGGGTGTTGACTTTCTCATAAAAGATAAACTATTTGATTTCCAGATAACTAAAAATTGCAAGTTTATTAGGCTTTGAAATTCTCAAATAATGTCATTGTTTGGCCTTTCATGTCAAAAGCACCTTGGAGTTCTAATGTTTTCTGAATATTTGTTTCTATTTGAAGCTTGGCCTTGGACAAGCCTTGGCCCCTCAGCCCACCTAAGTATTCTTTAAACTTTACCAAACTTAGCCCCTAACTAAACCTTTCTCTGTATAGCTATACATCACACATTTTTTCTTAAAAGGAACAGAGCCTTCTACATGTCAGCAGGCTCTCTGGCACCACCCTGGGCACCAAGGAACCAGACCCTCTTGCACACACACTCCCCTTCACACCTCCTACTCCCCACTGCCTGGACACCAAGGAACCAGACCCCTTGCTCAACCTTCAAGCAACATGATAATGTCTGTAGCCTGGTCTTCAGTCTGCATGAGATCAAGAAATGTTACAGACCATACACTACCTTAATTAATTAACCGTCCTAAGTGCCTTTAAAAATCTCTGAGCCAGGCAGAATCCTCCTAATTGACTTTTGTACAAGAGTCTGCCTTCTGTCCCAGGTGGTCAGCTTCCTGAGTAAAGCTCAAATTCCTTTCCAAACAGAACTAGTCTCTCAAGTACTTGCCTTTAGTATTGGCAGCTAAACATGGGTTTGGGTAATGTGTTCACAATCTTATTCAAAGAAGTTACAGCCCATTTCTCCTTGTTCTCTCTTCCCTCATTATTGTGATTAACTAAATGGCTGGTCAATATCAATACATAAAAACACTGTTAAGGCATTCATCATTATAACACTTTAATACTTAGAATCATCAGGGATATTGCAATTAAGTGAAATAAATCTTGTTTCCTACAGAGAATCTTACCTGAGGTTAAAAGACAAAGATAATAAATACTCTAAAAGGGGAATCCTGATGTGTCACTGACTCATACTATAACTGATACAGACTGGTGACTTTGCCTTCCTAATTAGTGATTTTTTAAAATTGTGAATACTTGTACTTTTCTTTCCTTTCTTTTTCTTTTTAATACTTGTACTTTTCTAAACTATCTATGAAACTACATTTTTCTTTCCATAGTCCAGCAGGAAAATTAATGCTGACTGACAAGATGGTAATTTTGAATGTAGTATAAGAATGTGATGGTATTCTCCTTTATCTTTATTGTACTAATAATTTAATACGTTACTGGGGGAAAAAAGTTTTCCTTTTCATATGCATTCAGCAGTCCCATACTTTCAAATGTGGCACATTTGGCTTATCTTCTATAACTTCTTGCTTTAAAAAAATTACACAATATGATTAAGATTAATGACATGAGACAGCAAGAAGCTGATGACTTCCAATGGAGTTAGTTGTTACAGGCTTAGTAAGAAAAAGGTGACAAATTGCCACACAGAAATTGATGCATTAAAAAATATATTATCTTATGCCAGTCACAGAATTAATATAGCCTACTTTAACCATATGTTCCTTCTATATTTTACTATAGTACTAGATTTGTTCTGCTGGTAATTCAGTATTATTTTCCTTCTAGTTGTTTTCCTACAAATTACTCATTTGGGATTGGAGGAAGCCATAATCATCCCTACACAATTCTTTAAGTTCCTTCAACTTCTTTAATCTCTAAATGTTAGCAGTAAAACTAAGGCCTAGGAAAGGTCTTATTTGACCTTTATTTCTCTAGACTTTCCACAAGTTTTATATACTGCTATTCCCTATAGTGAATCCTTTTTAAATACCTTTAAAAAGCTAAACTGATTCCTACCTTCCTGATTGAACCCTGATTAATAAAGTGAACTAATTAAAAGTTAGAAAAACTGGCACCAAGATAAACTTCTCCAAAGTGCAAAAGGGAAAGAAATAGACCATTAAAAAAAAAAAGAAAGAAAGAAAAGAAAATTATACAAAGCAAAAAAGAAGAAAATTAATGTGGAAAAAGAAAAATAAACTTCTATAGTTAAAACTGTAAGAAATCTCAGTTAATTATTAAGATTATTTAAAAAACACTATTTAAAAAAGAACAGTGTTAAAGTATCTGGTCCCAAACATTTAAATTATATAAGATAGCAGATAAACTTTTACAATAGCAATGGATTCCCCCCCCCAATTAATTGAAAGCCTTATGTTTTCTCTAGTCTTCATTGAAACAAAAACCTATGAGGAAATAATTAAATAATATTACCTCTCATGTCTAATCTTTTCTGTTACTGCTTTAAGGAAGAATTATGGTAATCACCTGCTGCAATTGCAAAAATAAACCTGCAGCAGCTCCACAATGTGCAGCTGTTCTTTGGAAAGGAAAATGCAGATGTTGTCAACTGACAGCATTCCCGCAATATAAACATTCTCCTCTTAACTATCTTAGTCTATTTAGAAACTATTTAGAAATATTTTTATTTCCTAATAATAGATACAAAAAAATTCAAAAGCTACCAGCTTCTAGGTGTGATCCATTTTATATATAGAGTTATCCATTTCCTGCTGTTAAAACTGAAACTCAGCATAATTTCCTCCAGTCCCATCCATGTTGATGCTGAGTGAAGTCAAGCAGAAAAAGTCAATTATCATATGGTTTCCTACTTGTGGAACATAAGGAATAACATAGAGGACATTAGGAGGAAAAAAGGAAAAGGGAATTGGGGGAAATCGGAGGGGGAGATAAACCACAAGAGACTGTGGACTCAGAAATAAACTGAGGGTTTTAGAGGGAGGAAGGTGGGGGGTTGGGTGAGCCTGGTGGTGCGTATTAAGGCAGGTACATATTGCATGGAGCACTGGATGTCTTACATGAAAAATGAATCTTGGAATACTGCGTCAAAAACTAATGATGTATTTTATGGAGACTAACACAATAAAAAAAATTCAACCAAAGAACTGTAATAAACATCTACTTCAAGATGCTTATATATAATTCATTCCTGAAGGCTTAGTTTTAAAGGAATTTTCTGTGCACATGGTATTGTATTCATTTAATTGCCTAGCAAGTGAAACTATAGAATGGTCATTTGTTAGATGAAAGAAATAAGCAAGAGTTTTTAATTAAGAAATATACAATGGCAGAATATAAAGATTAAAAGAGTAAGAAATGGAAACTTAGCAATATTCAGGGTAATCTGTGGGATACAAATTGATGGGTTTTGGCTCCAAGAAGCTTATAATCTTGATGAAAAAGCCAAATATATAAAAATAAATATATCCACAAAACATATATATATACATATATATACATGCATAGCATATACATCATATATAGATATGTATATTATATACTATATAAATATACAAAATATGTTCACAATATATTATGCATTTTATATATCATTCCTCCTATTTTCTCATACATATCTTATATGATATATATAAAAATATCTAACTCATATGATACGTATGTGGGAAAATACAAGGAAAACCACTTAACTATAAAATATGTGAAAAAGAAATTACATGCATACTCCCTGTGCATAATCTTATTTCTTAAAAGTTTTCTTCCATTCTGAACAAGGGTCTTGTATGTATGTCATTTAACTGCAATCTCTCTTACTTTCCCTTTAAAACTCACTCAAAACTCTCCTCTTTCCTTAACCTTTCTTTCCCCTTTCAATTCCTCTTTCTCTGGTCATTTCTTTATTATATGAAGCAATCTAGTAGATACACTTTAGCTTCTCCAACTTGCCTAACACATACCCAGCCAAAGAGTTGAAAGACAAAAAGGGTATAAAAATATAATATGTTTATGTCCCTATCACAAATGAGTAGAAGAAGACATAGAAGATAATTAAAGGGAAGGGAAGTATGAATGAAAGCAAAGAATGTAGAAATTAGAACTTACATATAGAAGACAGAAGGCAGCAAAATAAGGAAAACTTTGTTGAAATGTAGTAGAAAATAAATATATGTAAATAAGGATGTGTTAAATTATGGCAGCACTGGAACACATTATGGACACTTGACTAAGATTAAAACAATTTTTGTAAGAACAGAATGCAAAATGATTTAGTGAGTGACAAATTAAAAAGAATAGTGAGATATTAAAAAAATAGGTGATAAAGGACTGTACAAAGGTAGTAGAAACCAATAAAAATAAAAAAAACCTTAAGAAATATAGATGCAAAAAATCCTCAACAAAATGCTGGCATATTAAAAATATCTCACATCATGATTATGCGGGATATATCCTTGGGATGCAAGAATGGTACAACATAACAAAATGAATTAATATAATATGCCACATTAAAAGAATAAAGGATAAAAATTACACAGTCATGTCAATATATGCAGAAAAAATTATTTGACAAAATTCAACACCTTCTCATGTTAAAAACACTTAATAAACTAGGTATAAAAAATGTAACACAATGTAATAAAAGCCATATATGAAAAGCCCACAAATAACATCATACTCAAGAGTGAAAACCTGAAAGCTTTTCCTTCAATATCAGGAACAAAACAAAGATATCCACCCTTGAATTTCTAATTCAACTTAGCACTGAAAGTCTTAGCTAGAGCAATTAGGCAAGAAATAGAAATAAGAGGCATCCAAATTGGAAAGAAAGAAGTAACACTGTTTACAGATGACATAATCTTATACACAGAAAATCCTAAAGAACACACACACACACACACACACACACACACAAACACAAACACAGATACACACACACGTTAGAACTAAGAGTTCAGGGGCGCCTGGGTGGCTCAGCGGGTTAAGCCGCTGCCTTCGGCTCAGGTCATGAACTCGGAGTCCTGGGATCGAGCCCCACATCGGGCTCTCTGCTCAGCAGGGAGCCTGCTTCCTCCTCTCTCTCTGCCTGCCTCTCTGCCTGCTTGTGATCTCTCTCAAATAAATAAATAAAACCTTTAAAAAAAAAAAAGAACTAAGAGTTCAGAAAAGTTGCAGAATATTAAATCAATAAACAAAACTTTCTATATACTAACAAATTATCTTAAAAAATTTTTAAAACAATCCCATTTACAAAAGTATCAAATAAACTGAGAAAGCAACTGACTTATGCACTGAACCTACAAAACATTATTGAAAGAAAATATAAAAGAGGGACACCTGGGTTGTTCAGTCAGTTAAGCATCTGCCTTTGGCTCAGGTCATCATCCCAGGGATTGAGTCCTTATTGGGGTTCCTTGCTCAGAGGGAAGCCTGCTTCTCCCTCTGCCTGCTGCTCCCCCTGCTAGTGCTCTCTCATAAACAAATAAAATCTTAAACAAAAATTAAAAGATACAAACCACTACATGATCAAGTTTTAGAAAAATTAATATTTTTAAGTGTCTATACTACCCCAAATTGTTTACAAACTCAATGAAATCCCTATTAAAATCTCAAAGGCATTTTTTTAAAACAAGAAATAGAAAAAAACAAACCTAAAATTCATGTGGAACCATGAATGACCTTGAATAACCAAAGCTGCCTCAGGAAAGAACAAAGATGGAGGTATCACATTTCCTAATTTTCAATTATACTACAAAGTTACAGTATTAAAGCAGTATAGTACTGGCCTAAAATACACATAAAGATCAATGGAAGAAAATAAAACTCCAGAAATAAATCAATGTACGGTCAATGATCCATTCTATTTCAAAACAGAAACTCCAGAAATAAATCATTGTACAGTCAATGATCTTTGACAACATAAAATGGGTAAAGGACAGACTCTTCACAAATGATACTCAGAAAGCTGGATATTCACACGCAAAAAAGTGAAATCGGACCCCTGCCTTATGCCATATATAAAAGACAACTCAGGATGGATTAAAGACTTAAATGTAAGCCCTGAAACTGTAAAACTCCTAGAAGAAAGCATAAGGGATAATGGCTTTTTGACATTGATCTTGGCAATGATTTCTTAGATTTGACACAAAAGCATAGGCAACAAAACATAAAAACAGACAAGTGGGACTACATCAAACTGAAAAAGAGTAAAAGAAACAATCAACAGACTGAAAAGCCATCCTATAAAATGGAAGAAAATATTTGTAAACATCTATCTCATAAGAGGTTAATATTAAAATTATTTAAGAATCTCCAACTCAATAGCAAAATAATGATGATGATAATAATAATCTGATTTAAAAATAGCCAAATAACTGCATATTTTCCAAAAAGAAATTACAATTGGTCCCTGGGTATATGAAACATCACTCATCATCATTATTGACATTCAACATCACTAACCAACAAAAAATTAGATATCATTCCAAACCTGTTTAGAGGACTATTGTCAAATACAGAAAAAATAAAAAATAAGAGATAGCAAAGTTGTCTATCATGTGGAGAAAAAAAGAGCCCTTATACATGTTGGTAGGACTATAGAACAATGCAGCAACTTTGGAAAACAGTATGGCGATTCTTAAAAATATTAAAAATAGAACTACAATGATTCAGCATCCCATTCCTGGGTATGTATCCTAAAAAACTGAAGTCAGGAACTTGAAGAGATTATCTGCAACATCTTCATTGAGGAATCAATTATTCACAATATGGAAATAACCCAAATATCTACTAACACATGAGTACACATATAATACATATATATATAATATATATGATACATATATAATGTGCTATATATGTATATTATATTATGTATTACAATATAATAATATAATATATAATACATATATAACCTTGTATATATATTGTATATATAATATACAAAGGTTACAAGGTTGTAACCTTTGTATTGTATATATAATATACAACCTTACAAGGTTATATATGTATTATATATTATATATACATACAATAGAATATTACTTAGACTTAAAAATGAAGGAATTTTAAAAAACAAGCAAACATAAAGCGGAAACAGATCCATAAATACAGAGAACAAAATGGTGGTTGCTAGATGGGTAAAAGAGAATGGGAGATCCAGGCTACCAGTGACCAGGTCAGGATGATAAAAAAACAAAACAAAACAAACAAAAAACCCCACAGCATATGGAATATAGTCAATAATATAACACTGTTGTATGCTGACATGGTAGCTACACATCATGAGCATAACATAATGTATAGACTTGTTGAATCATTATGTTGTACACCTGATACTAATGTAACATTGTGTGTTAACTACACTTTAAAAATTAAAAAAAAAAAAAAAAAGAATTCCTGTCATCTGAAACAACATGGATGAACCTAGTGGACATTATACCAAGTGAAATAAGCCAGTACAAAGGGACAAATACTGCATGATTCCACTTACGTAACATATATAAAACAGTAAGTGTCATAGAAGCAGAAAATAGAATGATGGTTGCCAGGGTCTAAGGCAAAGGGAAAATGAGAAATTGTTTCTTAATGGCTATAAGGTTTCTGTCCTGCAGCATTAATAAGTTCTACAAAGCTACTATACAACAGTATAGCAATAGTTAACTACATGGAAAATATACTTCCTATTATGTGTTATTACTGAACAATAATAACAACACAAGGAAATTTTTAAATGTGATGGATACATTTTATTACATTGAGTATAGTGATGGAATCATGGGTATATGCAAATGTTCAAATTCATCAAGATGTACACATTAAATGTGTACATTTTTTGTGTACCAATTATAACTCAATAAAGCTAAAAAAATCTACAACTTAGTTCATTTCTGATATAAACTGTAATACAATTAATAATTAATAATAATGCCTCAAGCATTTAAAGGAATCACATACTTATTTTTTGTTTTTTTTTATTATGTTATGTTATTCACTATATAGTACATCATTAGTTTTTGATTAAAGGAATCACATACCTAAGGATAAATAAAGAATTTAGTTCACAAGTAGAACTAAAATAACAGAAATCTTTAAAAAAAAAAAAAAAAAAGGTGGTGGTATCTCCAGCAGAGTGACGTAGCTCATTTCTGAGTTTGCTCCTCCTCACATGAACAACTAACATCTGTTAAAGAACAAGATACCAAAGACAGAATACAGAACATGAGGGTAAGGATAAAGCACCCCTATACCAAGAGACCAAGAAAGACTGCATTAGAAAGGTAAGAGAAGCAGCTATACTTGTCCACACTGCCCTCCTACATGTGAGCAAAGCAACACATGGAGGTCTCCCTGAGTCTCCAGTTCCCCCAGTGAGAAAAGAGAAGCCTGAGGTGTTGCTCTGTGGCAGCCCCACCCTGATATTTCTCCATGGGGATATCAAGAAAACCTGTGGTACCAAGCCACTGGGAATCTGTGACAGAGAAGTGGGGAGGGTATACAACAACCAGCATGTGGATCTTGGCAGACTGAATTCATACCTACTGTGCCTAAGTAGTAATCCCAACTAGCAGTTTTGCTCATCTGCAAAACCAAGAAGCTGGAGGTACACTATAACCAGGGAACTCGGTGTGGTACTCAAACCCTCAAATGAGGAGTTTGGCTGGTCTTAGAGCCCAGTTTGCTCATGATTACAAAAGGTGCTGCACAGCCACACACACTATGCAGAATGCCTTCCAGCCCCATCTGACCAGAAGAGTTGTGACTACTACTGGAAGCTAGTGTAGACTAGCACTGCTTGAGCTGAGAGTTGAGTAGGCAGAGCAGATTGCTCCCAGAGTAAAATCAGTTTTGGGCACGGGTGCCTCCCATGCTACTCACAGGCAGATTCATTCATAACCAAGACTGAGGATAGGTCTCAGCCACTCCCAACCAGAGAGCCTGTTTCAGAAATTGCAACTAGCCTGGAGCAACTCCTCCCACTCATGGTCAGGCAAGGAGGCTTAGATATAGCTCCCCCGTGGAAAGTGTCTTCCATCCCCATCTGACCAGAAGGGCTGGTGAAAAAACCTGAAAGCTGAGTGACCCAGCAGTGCTCAAACCAACAGAAGGGCAGACAGAGTTGATAGTTTGTAGAGCAAAGTCAGTGGTCTTCTTTGACCAGAGAATTCTGGTGCAGATGGGCTTGAGTTAAGACAACAGAAATTCACCTTTATTAGAGCTTACTTCTCCCATTGGTGCCAGATTAAAAAATCTATTTCCTAGCCTGGCTTGTTGCTAAATACAACTTTCAGCCTGTCTGACCAAAGAACATAAGCAGAGAACAAGGGAAGCTGTGTAACACATTCAAAAGGCCTGTAACACCTTAACTGAGAGCAAAAGCCATAGCTTTCCATGTCTGGAGGCTAAAACTGGTAGTGCCACACCCCCACCCCCCTTACCAGGAAATTCAGTGTACACTAAGGCCTGATTTGGGCCCCCAAAAATGAGCTGTATAAGGCTTGGGCACTAGCCTGCTGGTCCACCAGATCATGGCATCTAATTCATAATCCAATATACTAAAGAATATGATACTCAATTGCCATAACCTAGAAATCCTGACCAAAGAATTCAGGCAATGGTGAACTACATCCTCCATCCTCATTTGGGTAAGAAGCCAAGCCAATAATCCTTTCCCAATATTTTTTAGACAATAGCAGAGCCTCAGACCCATCCACATCCTCAAGCTCAAATAATCATCTTGCACAAATATAAACCATAATAGCAGGCCTAATTCCCAAAGATGTAAGCATTAAACATACCCAGAAACCAAAACTGAGCTGACCAGTGAACTGTCTTTTGCCAAAGCAAAAACTGTAGAGTCTAGAAGAGGAGCCCCATTAGTCAAATCTGCAGACAACAATGTATAGAATTAAGGCTCAGGAAAAACCAAGACATCAGTAAAGGAAACTAATAAAGCTCCAATAAATGACCCTAAGAAATAGAGATCTATGAACCGTGAGAAAAAGAATTCAGAATAATCTTCTCACGAAGGTTATTTCTTTTTAAATAAAATAGACAATTAATTTGGGAACACAATAGATGAAAAAAATGAGAAATATGACATAAGCTAACAAACAGAAATACCAAAGTTGACAAAACACTAAATGAACTGAAGAATTCAATAGAAAAAGTATCAAAAATAGATTAGACTTTTGGAGAAAAGAAGAAAGAATAAGCAATGTGGAGGACAGGACATGGGAAATCACCAAGTTAGATGAGTAAAAAGAAAAAAAAATGATAAGGAGTGAAGGAATCCCATTGAAATTATGGGATATAATGAAAAGAAAAAATATCTGCATTATGGGAATTCCAGAAAAAGAGAATGACAAAGGGACAGGAAGCATATTTAAAGAAATATTAATGGAAAACTTCCAAAAGCTTGGAGAGAAATACACTACAGGTTCATGAGATTAGAGGATCCCAAATGGGTTGAATCCAAATAGGGCAACAATGAGACAAATTATAATCAAATTGTTTAAAGTCAAAGACCAAAAATAGATTTTTAAGAGCAGCAAGAAAATAAGAGAAGTTACATACAGTGGGACTGTCAAAAACTATCAGTGAATTTCTCAACAAAAACTTTGCAAGCCAGGACAGAATGAAATGACATATTCAAAATATTGAAAGAAAGTAACTATCAACCAAGAATTATATACCCAGCAAAGCTGTCCTTCAGAAACAAAAAAAGGATAAAGACTTCCAAATAGGAGCTGAGGGAGTTAATTAGATTTGACTCAATAAACTTGACTCAAAAGAAATACTCAAGGGAGCTCTTTGAGTGGAAGTAAAAGAACTATAGTTAACATTATAAAAACAGCAAGGTAGTGTAAATCTCATGAGGAATGGTAAATATATAGTCATGGATTCTATAAAATGATAATAATAGTGTTGAATAACTCATCTATAACTCTAGTTTAAAAGTAAATATAACATCAAAAATGACCATTAATACAATAATCTGTTATTAGTTATAAAATGCATACATACACACACAAATAAATTATAATAGCAATAATTTAAAATATGAGAGAGAGAAGAGGTAAAAGTGTAGTGTGGAAATTCTATTGACACTAAGTAGTTATAAGTTTAAAATAGAGTGTTGTAAGTTGTCTTATTTAGGCTTCATGGTCCCAAGATATAATAGTGTAGTGATTACATAAAAGATTGTAATAAAGAAGTAAAAAATAGTGAATACCAAAAGACATGAAAACATAAAAAGAGACAGTAAGAAAGAAACAAGGAGCAAAGTCATCTACCAAACAACTGGAAAATAGTGTTTTGGGTTTTTTTGAAAATAGTTTTAAAAATGGCAATAGTAAGTCCTTACCAATAAATGATTATTTTTTAAATTATTATTTTTAATTGAAGTATAGTTTACATACATATATATTAATTTCAGGTATATAACATAGTAATTTGATAATTATATGCATTACAAAATGTTAACACAAGTGTATAAATCATTTGAAGCCACAGAAAGTTGTTATAATAAAATTGATTATATTTGCTATGTTGCAAATTTCATCCCCATGACTTAGTCATTGGATAATTGGAAATCTGTACCTCTTAAACCCCTTTCACTGTCTACTGGTCCTCCAAGCCCCCTCACTTCTGTCAACCACCAATTTGTTCTCTGTATTATGATTCCATTTCAGTTTTCTTGTTTGAATGTTTTCATTTTTTCACATTCCAGATAGATGTAAAATCATGGTATCTTTCTCTTATTTACTTCACTTAGTATTATTCTAGTTCCCAATGTTGTTACAGATACCAGATGTCCATTTTTTATGGTTGAGTAATAAAATACTCCATTGTGAATGTAAGCTACAAATTTTTTACCTGCTAATTTGGACACACAGGTTGCTTCCATATCTCGGCTATTATAAATAATGCTGCAATAAAAATTGAGGAGTGCATATAGCTTTCTGAATTAATGTTTCATTTGTTTAGGATAAATAACCAGCAGTGAAATTACTGAATTGCATGATATATCTGTTTTTAGTTTCTTGAGGAACCTGCACATACTGTTTTCCATAGTGGCTGCACCTCGCTACATTCCCATCAACAGTGCAGCAACTGTCCCATTTTCTCTATACCCTCACCAACAATTATCATTTTTTGTCTTCTTTAATATTACCCATTCTGACTGGTATGGGGTGCTATCTCATAGTGTTTTTGATTTTCACTTCCCTGATGATTAGTGATGTTGAGCTATTTTTTTGTGTTTATTGACCAACTGTATGTCTTCTTTGCAAAATATGTCTATTTAGGTCCTCTTCCCATTTTTGAATTGGATTGGTTGGTTTCTTAGTGTTGCGCTGTATGACTTCTTTATGTATTTTAGATATTAACTGATAATCAAATATATCATTCACAAATATCTTCTCCCATTCACTAGGTTACCTTTTTGTTTCACTGATGGTTTCTTTTACTGTACAAACACTTTTTGGCTTGATGTAGACCCAATGGTTTTTTTTTTAATTTTTTATTTTTTTATTAACATATAATGTATTATTAGGCCCAGGGGTACAGGTCTGTGGATCGCCAGATTTATACACTTCATAGCACATACCCTCCCCAATGTCCGTACCCCCACCATCCTCTCCCTACCACCCTCCCCCTGGCAACCCTCAGTTTGTTTTGTGAGATTAAGAGTCTCTTATGGTTTGTCTCCCTCCCAATCCCATGTTGTTTCATTCATTCTTTTCCTACCCCCAAACACCCCGTGTTGCCTCTCAACTTCCTCATAATTAGGGAGATCATATGATAATTGTCTTTCTCTGCCAATGGTTTATTTTTTATTCTGTTTTCCTGGCCTGCAGATACACATCCAGAAAAAAAAAATGGCTGAAGTGGAGGAGCAAGAGATTTTTTTTTTTTAAGATTTTATTTATATATTTGACAGAGAGAGATCACAAGTAGACAGAGAGGCAGGCAGAGAGAGAGAGGGAAGCAGGCGCCCCGCTGAGCAGAGAGCCTGATGCGGGCCTCGATCCCAGGACCCCAAGATCATGACCTGAGCCGAAGGCAGCGGCTTAACCCACTGAGCCACCCAGGCACCCCGAGCAAGAGATTTTTATGTTTTCTTTGCGTTTTATGGTTTTAAGTCTCACCTTCGGGCCTTTGGGCAATTTTCTTAGTAGTAACTTCTCTGTTAAGATTTTCTATTTCTACCAACAGTGTAAGAGGATTCCCCTTTCTTATACTGTTGGTGGGAATGCAAGTTGGTTCAGCCTCTTTGGAGAACAGTGTGGAGATTCCTCAAGAAATTAAAAATAGAACTTCCCTATGACCCTGCAATTGCACCCCAAAAGATACAGATGTAGTGAAAAGAAGGGCCATCTGTACCCCAATATTTATAGCAGCAATGGCCATGGTCACCAAACTGTGGAAAGAACCAAGATGCCCTTCAACGGATGAATGGATAAGGAAGATGTGGTCCATATACACTATGGAGTATTATGCCTCCATCAGAAAGGATGAATACCCAACTTTTGTAGCAACATGGACAGGACTGGAAGAGATTATGCTGAGTGAAATCAGTCAAGCAGAGAGAGTCAATTATCATATGGTTTCACTCATTTGTGGAGCATAACGAATAGCATGGAGGACATGGGGAGTTAGAGAGGAGAAGGGAGTTGGAGGAAATTGGAAGGGGAGGTGAACCATGAGAGACTATGGACTCTGAAAAACAATCTGAGGGGTTTGAAGTAGTGGGGGGGTGGGAGGTTGGGGTACCAGGTGGTGGGTATTATAGAGGGCACGGATTGCATGGAGCACTGGGTGTGTTGAAAAAATAATGAATACTGTTATGCTGAAAATAAATAAAAAATAAGTTTAAAAATTTTTAAAAAAAGATTTTCTATTTCTTCCTGATTCAGTCTGGGAAGATTGTATATTTCTAAGAATTTACCCATTTCTTCTAGATTGTCTGATTTACTTACATGTAATTTTTAGAGTAGTCTTTTATAATACTTTGTATTACTCTGGTCTGGGATGTAACTACTCCTCTCTTTCGTTTCTGATATAACTGAGTTCTCTATTTTTCTTAATTAGTCTGGCTAAAGGCTTATCAATTTTATTTATCTTTTCAAATAATTGGCTCTTGGTTTCATTGATCTTATCTGTTGTTGTACTACTCTCTATTTCTGCTCTAATATTTATTATTTCCTTCCTTCCTATCTTTCCTTCTACTAAATTTTGGTTTTGTTCTTCTATTTCTAGTTCCTTTAGGTGTAAGACTAGATTATTAATTTGAAAAGTTTTCTTATTTCTTGCAATAAGCCTATAGCGCCACAAACTTCCCTTTAAGAACTGCATTTGCTGCAATCCAAAGATTTTGAACTATTGTGTTTCCACTGTCATTTGCCTCTTGGTATTTTCAACTTTCCTCTTTGATTTCTTTGTTGACCCACTAGCTGTTTACTAGCATGTTGTTTAGCTTCCATGAGTAGGTGTTGTTCCAGTTTTGTCCCTTGTACTTAATTTTTAGTTTCATAGTGTTGTTATGGTTAGAAAAGATGCTTCATATGATTTCAATCTTCTCAACTTTGTGAGACATTTTTACAGTCTGATATTTGATCTATCAAAAAGAATGTTTATATGCACTTGATAAGCATATATATGCTGCCATTGTGGTGTGGAATATTCTGTATATGTCTGTTATGTCCATGTGGTCTAAAGAGCCTTTCAAAGACACTATTTACGTATTATCTGTCTGGATAATCTACCCACTGATGTTAAGTGGGATGGTTAAAGTGTCCTACTACTATTGTATTACTGTCAATTTTTTCCTTAATGTGTGTTAATATTCACTTTATAGATTCAAGTGCAGCTATGTTGGATGCATCAATTACAACAATTTTTATATCCTCTTGTTGGATATTATGCATTGCCTTTTTTGTCTTTTATTACAGTTTTTGTTTTAAAATAAATTTTGTCTGTGTAAGTATTTCTATCCTAGTTTTGTTTTCACTTCCATTTTCATTGAATATCTTTTTCCTTCCCTTGATATTCCAGTTGGTACTTGTCTTCAGGTCTGAAGATGAGTATTTTGCAGGCAGCATATACATGCATCTCATTTTTTTTTTTACCAATTCAGTCACAATTTGTCTTTATTTTTTTTCAGACTTTTAAGGTTTTATGTAAATTCTAGTTATAATTTAACATAAAGTTTTACGTTCGTTTCAAGTGTAGAATCCAGTAATTCATCACTTACATACAACACCAGTGCTTATCACAAGTGCCCTCCTTAATACCCATCACACATTTAACCAATCCCCCTGCCCACCTTCCCTCTAGTAACCTATATTTTGTTCTCTACAGTTAAGAATCTGTATCCTGGTTTGCCTCTCTCCTTTTTAACAAATCCTATATCCATGTTTTGCTTCTTAAAGATGGGATCAGACAAACCATAAGAGACTTTTAATCTCAGGGAACAAATGAGGGTTGCTGGGGTATGGAAGGGTAGGGATAGCGTGGCTGGGCTATGGACATTGGGGAGGGTATGTGCTATGGTGAGTGCTGTGAAATGTGTAAGCCTGATGATTCACAGACCTGTACCCCTGGGGCAAATAATACATTATATGTTAATTTTAAAAATTTCCATTTGAGTAAAACCATATAGTATTTTTCTTTCTCTGACTGATTTAGTTCACTTAGCATAATACATTCTAGCTCCATTGACATCACTGAAAATGATCACTTAAAAAGACTTCATTCTTTTTAATACTTATCATTCTTTTCTACAAATACATATATACGTGTGTGTGTGTGTTTGTGTGTGTGTGTGTGTGTGTATGTGTCTGTACAGAGAGAGAAAGAAGAAGTGGTATATTAGTCGATGTCCTTCATCAGTTGATGGACATTTGGGCTCATTCCATAATATGGCTATTGTTGAAAATGCTGCTATAAACATCGGGGTGGATGGATCACTTTAAATCAGTATTTTTGTATCCTTTGGGTAAATACCTAGTAGTGCAACTGATGGATTGTAATTTTGTGAGGTACCTCCACATGTTTTCCAGGCTACATCAGTTTGTATTCCTAACAAAACTGCAAGAGGCTTCCCCTTCATATTCTCACCAACACCTGTTGTTTCCTATTTTAATTTTAGCCATTCTGACAGATATAAGGTGATATCTTATTTTAGTTTTGATTTGCATTTCCCTGATGATGAGTGATGTCAAGTATTTTTTTCATGTGTGTTAGCCATCTGTACATCTTCTTTGGAAAAATGTCTATTCATATCTTCTGCCCTCTCTTAACTGGATTATTTGTTTTTCAGGTATTGAATTTTATAAGTTCTTTATATATTTTGGATACTAACCCTTTAACAGATATATCATTCACAAATATCTTCTCCTATTTAGTAGGTTACCTATTAGTTTTATTGTTTCCTTTGCTGTGCTGAAGCTTTTTTATCTTGATGAAGTCCTAACAGTTTATTTTTGCTTTTATTTCACTTGCCTTAGGAGACATATCTAGAAAAAACTGCTATGGCTGATATCAAAGAGGTGACTGCATTCTCTTCTAGGATTTTTATGTCTTCAAGTCTCATATTTACATCTTTTATACATTTTGAACTTAATTTTGTGTATAGTGTAAGAAAATAGTCCAGTTTCATTCTTTTCTATGTTGTTGTCCAGTTTAACCAATGTCACTTGCTGAAGACTGTCTTCTTCCCATTGGCTATTCCTTCCTGCTTTGTCAAAGATTAGTTGATCATATACTTGTGGGGGTTCATTTCGGGGTCTCCTATTCTGTTCTATTGGTCCATGTGTCTGTTTTTGTACCAATACCATACTGTCTTGAACACTACAGCTTTGAAATATAACTTGAAATCTGGAACTGTGCTGCTTCCAGGTTTACATTTCTTTTTCAAGGTTGCTTTGGCTTTTATGATTCCATATATATTTTAGAATTGTTTGTCCTAGGTCTGTGAAAAATGCCAGAGGTATCTTGATAGGGATTGGATTAAATGTACAGATTGTTCTGGGATATATAGGCATTTTAACAATATTTGTTCTTTCAACCCATGAACATGGAATATTTTTCTCTTTATTGGTGTCATCTTCAAATTCTTTCATCAGTGTTTTATAGTTTTCAGAGTACAGATCTTTTGGCTCTTTGGTCAGGTTTATCCCTAGGTATCTAGTTGTTTTTGTTAGAATTGTAAATGGGATGGATTCCTTGATTTTTTTTTTTTTTCCTGCAGCTTCATTATTGGTGAAGAGAAATGCAACAGATTTCTGTATGTTGATTTTGTATCTTGCAACTTTACTGAATTTATCAGTGCTAGAAAAATTCTGGTGGAATATTTTGGGCTTTCCATATATAGTATTGTGTCATTTGCAAATAGTGAAAGTTTTACTTCTCCCTTGCCAATCAGGAAAACTTTTATTTCTTTTTGTTTTCTGATTCTAGTAGTATGTTAAATAACAGGGATGGGAGTGGAATCCTATTCTTATTCCTGACCATAGAAGAAAAACTCTCAGATTTTCCCCACTGAAGATGATATTAATGGTGGGTTTTCATAGATAGTCTTTATGATGTTGAGATATGCACCCTCTATCCCTACTTTGTTGACAGTTTTCATCCATGAATGGATGTTGTACCTTTTCAAATCCTTTTCTGCTTCTATTGAGAGGATCATATTGTTCTTATCCTTTCTTTTATTAATATATGCATCATGACCAACTTGCAAATACTGAATCACTCTTGCAGCCCATGAATGAATGCCACTTGATCATGAATGATTCTTTTAATGTACTGATGGATTCAATTTGCTAATATTTTGTTGAGTATGTTTGCATCCATATTTATCAGGGATACTAGACTGTAGTTCTCTTTCTTAGTGGAGTCTTTTTCTGGATTTGTAATCAGGATAATACTGGCCTCATAAAATGAGTTTGGAAGTTTTCCTTCCATTTCTATCGTTTGGGATAGTTTGAAAAGAAGAGGTATTAACTCTTTTTTAAATGTTTGATAGAAGCCATTAGGCCCAGGACTTTTGTTTGTTGGGAGATTTTTTAATTACAACTTCAATTTCTTTGCTGCTTATGGGTCTCTTCAAGTTTTCTATTTCTTCCTGTTTCCATTTTGGTATTTTATGTTTCCAGGAATTCATTCATTTCTTCCAAACTGCCCAATTTCTTGGCATATAGTTTTTCATAATATTCTCTTATATTTCTGTGGTGTTGGCTGTTATTTCTCCTAATTCGTGACTTTATTTATTTGGATCATTTCTCTTTTCTTTTTGATAATTCTGGCTAGGGTTTTGTCACTTTATTAATTTTTTCAAAGAACCAGTTCCTTGCTTCATCGATCTATTCTACTGTTTTGGGGTTTGTTTCTACATCATATATTTCTGTTCTAATCTTTATCATTTCCCTTCTTTTGCTGGCTTTAGTCTTTCCTCTTCGTTTCTAGCTTCATCAGTTGTAAGGTTAGGTTGTTTATTTGATATATACTTCCCTCTTATGATTACTTTTGCTGCATCCCAAAGGTTTCGGGCCATTATGTTTCCATTTTCATTTTTTTCTATGTATTTTTTTAAAATTTGTTCTTTAATTTCCTGGTTGACCCTTTCATTCTTTTGTAACATGAAAATGTCAGTTACGTCCATCTGGTCCCATATGTCATTTAAAGCCATTGTTTCCTTGTTGATTTCTTCCATAGATGAGCTATCCATTGATGTACATGGGGTGTTTAAAGTTCCCTACTATTATTGTATTATTATCAATAAGTTCCTTTATGTTTGTTACTAATTGTTTTATATATTTGGGTGCTCCCATGTTGGGGACATAAACATTTATAATATTAGATCTCCTTTTGGTTAGTCTCCTTTATTATGATATAATGCCCTACTTCATCTCCTGTTAAAGTCTTTGGTTTAAAATCTAGTTTGATATAATCAATGGCTACTCTAAAGCTCTCTCTCTCTCTCCCTCTCTCTCTCTCTCTTTTTTTTTTTTTCCTGATAAATGTTTCTCCATCCCCTCACTTTCATTCCTCAGGTGTTTTTAGGCCTAAAATTAGTAGGCAGTATATAGATGAGTCTTGCTTTTTTGTCCATTCTGATGCCTTGAGTCTTTTGATTAGAGCATTTAGTCAATTTATATTCAAATTAATTATCAATAGATATGTAATTAATGCCATTTTATTACTTGTTTTGCCATTGTTTCTTGAGGTTTTTGTTCCTTTCTAGACTTTGTAACTTTTGGTCTTTCCTTCCCACTTAAAAGAGTCGTCTTTAATATTTCTTGCAGGGCTGGTGTAGTGGTCATGAATTCTTAGCTTTTGTTACTTCGGGAAATTCTTTCTCACTCCCATCCTAAATGATAGCATTGCTGAAGGGAGTATTCTTGGCTGCAGATTTTCCCATTCAGCATGTTGAATATATATGCCACTCTCTTCCAGTTTGCCAAGTTTCTGTGGATAGATCTGCTGCTAACCTTACTGATCTTCCCTTGGAAGTTAGGGACTTCTTTTGTCCTGCTGCTTTTAGGACTTTCTCTTTATCACTGTATTTTGCAAATTTAATTACAATGTATCTTGGTGTTGACCTGCTGCTGTTGATTTTGATGGAACTTCTCTCTGCCTCCTTGATTTGGAGGTCTGTTTTCTTCCCCAGATTATGGACATTTCCAGCTATAATTTTCCTCATATAAAACATCTGCACTATTTTTCTCTTCTTC
Source organism: Neogale vison (assembly GCF_020171115.1). Classification (NCBI taxonomy): domain Eukaryota; kingdom Metazoa; phylum Chordata; class Mammalia; order Carnivora; family Mustelidae; genus Neogale; species Neogale vison. The sequence continues at coordinate 34,394,112 of NC_058103.1, forward strand.
TTCCTCTGGGACTCCTATGGTATAAATGTTATTATGTCTGATGCGTCCCTGAGTTTCCTAAATCTGCCTTTGTGATGCAAAATTTTTCTTTCTCTCTTTTGTTCAGCTCCATTACTTTCCACACTTCTATCTTCTGTATCACCTATATGTTCCTCTAATTCTTCCATCCTTGGGGTCATTACATCCAGTTGGTTTCAAATCTCAGTTATTGTATTATTCCTTTCAGCCCGATTTTTTTAAGCACTTTTATCTCTGCAGTAAGGATCTCCCTGAAGTCTTCCATGCTTTTCTCAAGCCCAGCTAGTATCCTTATATTGCTTTAAATTCTGTATCAGGCATATTACTTATATCTGTTTCAATTAGATCCCTGAAGTTGATTTTTTCTTATTCTTTCTTTAGTAATGAATTCCTCCATCTTGGCACTTTGTCTATGTCTCTGTCTTTTTCTCTGTGTTAGGAAAGCCTGTTCTATTTCCTGCTCCTAAGAGTAATGACTTTATGAAGAAGAGGTCATAGAGACCCCAGGGCCTGGCGCTTCAGGAAGTGTCTCTGCTATATGCTGTGTGTAGTCTGCTGCAGTGTATGGCCACTTTCTTTTTCAGGTTAGTCATCTGCAGAGTTTCTCCTTGCCAATAGTGGGGAGTATATGGACCTTGACCAGTGTGTGGTGGCCAGGTGCGCCCTGGTCTGCTTGCTAAAAGAGACCTAATGCTATTTCCACTATAACTGAAGCTATTCAGAACTCTATGATCAGTAGATGTAGTATGTAAGATTTGTACTGGTCTTCAGGGGGGAGGAGTTCGTGGTGTTTAGGCATACTTGGCCAAAAAAGCAATACCAACACAGGGCAGGGTGGCTGGACTTGGGGTAAGCAGGTTAGGCAGCCAGTGTCGGTACTGTGCTGTTTACTGAATTTGGTTATGCTGAGGGGTGGGGTGGGAAATGGTGCCAGGCTGCTCCTTCCCTCTATTCTCAGGGAAGCACACTCAGAGAAGTGAATTATTTCACCTCATGTGTCACAGACGTTTATCAGAACACGAATTTCACAGTTTATCTGTGGGTTGCTTTCCTGCCTGGAGTAGCACAGTGTACCTTGGGCTCCAACCCTAGCCAGGCCTGCTTATTTTTCAAATTCCAAACTTCAGGGACCTGGTGTGGCGGGACTTATGCTGGTTATCTGGAAAGGCATCTCACCAAACCGGAACTGATGCAAGTTTGACCCAGAAGAGGCAGTCATACCAGAAAATGGGGGTGTGGGATTTGGAACTATCAGGCTAAACAGCCAAGGTCCCAGTTTGCTGCCCTAAGCAGATGTCTCTGCACCTATGCTGAGGGGCAAGGAAGGAAAATGATGCCTGCTGGCTCTTTTGTCCCCAGAGTGTCAATGCCACCTCTCATAAAGGCACTCCAAAATGTATGAACAGTCTCTCCCAGGGTCTCGTAAGTGATCCTCAGATCATGCAGTCTGCCCCAGTGTTTCCAAAAACAGAGCAGTGTCCCTGGGTCTCCATCTCAGCCACACCCACGGAATTTGAAGTCCAGGCCTTGCGCCCTGTTAGTTGAAAAACTTTATGGAATTCAGCCCTTCTCATTTTCCCAGAAAATGGCTTTGGGGAAGTATTCTCCTAATGCATATGCCTGAGTACTCCATGCTTTTCTTCACCTTTCTCCAAGTCCAGGGCTCTCTTCCCTCTGCAGCACTCATGATCCATTTCTTGCCTGAACCATGTCTCCACATTTCTACCTTCCTTAAGTAGCTACGTCTCTCCCTCTCGTTAGGCAGTTTGTTTTATCAGTACTCACTTGGTTTCTTAAGTATTCATAATGATTGGATAGTTATCTGTCCTAGCTGTATTCAAAGGATGAGGCAAGGCTAGGGACCTCCTACTATGTCACCATCTTAGCTTCCTCTCTTCAAGTCATATTACGCCTGTTGCCTTAACCATTCAGTCCATTTATATTTAATTACTAATAGCTATGTATTTACTGTTATTTTAAAATTGTTTTAGTAATCTCTTCTCATTTCTTTTTCTTTTACTCTCACTCTTGTGATTTGATGACTTTATTTAATGCTAAGCTTAGATTTCTTTCTCTTTTAATGTATATATTAAATGTATGTAATTTTGGTTTGTGGTTACCATAAAGTTTACATGCAACATCCTATATATAGAGAACTCTATATGAAATTGATGTTCACTTAAGTTCAAACAAATTCTGAAAGCATTACATTGTTACCCGCCTCCACATATTATGTATATGACATCACATTTTATCTATTTTGTGTCTCTTTTTATTTTTTTAAAAGATTTTATTTATTTATTTGTCAGAGACAGAGGGAGAGAGAGCAAGTGAGCACAGGCAGACAAAGAGGCAGGCAGAGGCAGAGGGAGAAGCAGGCTCCCTGCCGAGCAAGGAGCCTGATGTGGGACTCAATCCCAGGACCCTGGGATCATGACCTGAGCCGAAGGCAGCTGCTTAACCAACTGAGCCACCCAGGCATCCCTATTTTGTGTCTCTTAACTAATCTTTGTAAACATAATCGATTTTACTACTTTTGTCTTTTAACTTTCATTAGTCTTATAAATGATTGATCTATATTTATTATGTTTTCTTTAACCAGTACAATGTCTTCATTTCATTATTTTCTACTTTTAGTTATGGTTTTTTCTTTTCCACTTGAAGATGTCCCTTTTACATTTCTTATAATTCTGGTTTAGAGGAGAATAGCTCCTTTCAATTTTTTGGGAGTGGGTAACTCTTCATTTTCTTTTTTTACATTTAAATTCAATTAGCCAACATATACTGCATCACTAGTTTTTGATGTAGTGTTCAATGGTTCATTAGCTGCATATAACACCCAGTGCTCATCACATCATGTGTCATCTTTAATGCTCATCACCCATTACCCTATCCCCCCACACACCTCCCCCACAAACCCCAGTTTGTTTCCTGGAGTTAAGAGTGTCTCATGGTTTGTCTCCCTATCTGATTTCTCCCAATTAAGTTTTCCCTTCCCTATGATCCCCTGCACTGCTCCACTATATGGTAATTGTCTTTCTCTGATTGACTTATTTCACTAAGCATAACACCTTCCAGTTCCATCCATGTTGATGCAAATGGTAGGTATTCATCCTTTCTGATGGCTAAGTAATATTCCATTGCATATATAAATCACATTCCTTTATCCATCATCTGTTGAAGGACGTCTCAGCTCTTTCCACAGTTTGGCTATTGTGGACATTGTTGCTATGAACAATGGCTTCTGTGTGCCCCTTCTTTTCACTACATCTGTATCTTTGGGGTAAATCCACTAGTGTAATTGGTCATAGAATAACTCTACTTTTAATTTCTTGAGGAACCTCCATACTGTTTTCCAGAGTGGCTGTACCAGCCTGTATTCCCACTAACAGTGTAAGAGGTTCCCCTTTCTCCACGTCCTCTCCAACATTTGTTGTTCCCTGTCTTTTTAATTTTTGCCGTTCTAACTAGCATAAGGTGGTTATCTCATTGTGGTTCTGATTTGTATTTCCCTGGTGTTAAGTGATGTGGAGTATTTTTTCATGTGTCTTTTGGTCATGCATGTGTCTTCTTTGGAGAAGTGTCTCTTCATGCCTCATGCCCATTTCTTGAGTGGATGAGTTTTATAAGTTCTTTACAGACCTTGGATACTAGCCCTTTATCTGTTATGTCATTTGAAAATACCTTCTCCCATTCCATAGGTTCCCTTTTAGTTTTGTTGACTGTTTCCTTTGCTGTGCAGAAGCCTTTTGTTTTGATGAAGTGCCAATAGTTCATTTTTGCTTTTGTTTCTCTTGCAAAGAGTTGCTGGGCCCGATGTCAAAGAGGTTGCTGCCTGTGTTCTCCTCTAGGATTTTGATAGATTCCTGTATCATGCTTAGGTCTTTCATCCATTTGAGTTTATCTTTGTGTATTGTGTAAGAGAATGGTCTAGTTTCATTCTTTTGCATGTGGCTATCCAATCTTCCCAGCAGCATCTATTGAACAGATTGTCTTTTTTTCCACTGGATATTCTTTCCTGCTTTGTTGAAGATTAGTTGACCATAGAGTTGGGAGAGGAGTTTCCTTATGTATGGAGGGGGAACATCAGAATAACATCAGACCTGTCCTCAGACAACTGGCAGGCCAGAAAGGGCTGGCAGCATATATTCAGGATACCAAATGAGAAGAACATGCAGCCAAGAACACTTTATCCAGCAGGACTGTTGTCCAGAATAGGAGAGATAAAGAGCTTCCAGGACAAACAGAAACTGAAAGAATATGTGATCACCAAGCCAGCCCTGCAAGAAATAGTAAAGGGGATACTATAAACACAGAGAGACCCTAAGAGTAACATAGACCAGAAAGAAACAGAGACAATCTACAGAAACAGGGACTTTACAGATAAGACAATGACACTAAAGTTATATCTTCCAATAGTTACTTTGAATGTGAATGGGCTAAATGATCCAACCAAAGACACAGGGTACCAGATTGGATAAAAACAAAACAATACAAAACAAATAAGAACCATCCATATGCTCTCTATAAGAGACTCATTTTAGACCTAAACACATTTCCAGACTGACGGTGATGAGGTGGAAAACAATTTACCACACTAATGAGATGTAGAGGAATAATAAGAGATGTAGAGGAACACTATGTCATACTTAACAGGGTCTATCCAACAAGAAGATCTAACAGCTATAAATATTTATGCACCATACATGGGAGCAGCCAATTATATAAATGCATTAATAACCAAAGTAAAGAAACATATTGATAATAATACATTAATAGTAGGGGACTTCAACACCCACTCACAGCAATGAAGATGTATGCAGAAGATCAACAAAGATACAAGGGCTTTGAAGGACACACTGGACCAGATGGACTTCATAGATACATACGGAACATTCCATCCTAATACAACAGAATATTCATTCTTTTCGAGTGTATACAGGACTTTCTCCAAAATAGATCAAATACAGGGTCACAAATCAGGTTTCAACTGATACCAAAAGACTGAGATTATTGCCTGCTTATTTTCAGACCAAATGCTTTGAAATTGGAACTCAATCACAAGAGGAAAATTGGAAAGAACTCAAAAACTTGGAGGTTAAAGAGCATCCTGCTAAGGAATGAATGAGTCAACAAGGAAATTAAAGAAGTACTTAAAAAAATTCATGGGAATGAATGAGAATGAAAACACATCAGTTCAAAACCTCTGGGATACAGCGAAGGCAGTCTTAAGAGGAAAGTACATAGCAATAAGAGCCTCTCTCAAAAAATTAGAAAAATCCCAAATACACACGCTAATCTTACACCTGAAAAAGTAATAATGCCTAAATCCAGGAGAAGATAAATAATAAAGATTAGAGCAGAAATCAATGAAACAGAAACCAGAAGTTGAAAAACAGATTAATGAAACTAGAAGCTGGTTCTTTAAAAGAATTAACAAGATTGAAAACCTTTGGCCAGATATATTCATCTTTCCTTACATTCTGAATGGTAACCTAGCCAGGTAGAGTATTCTTAGTTGTAGATTTTTTTTTTCCTTATAGGACTTTGGATATATCAATATTCTCTGCTGGTCTGCAAAGTTTCTGCTGAATTTATCTGACAGCCATATGTGGTTTCATTTGTATAACCTTGCTGTTTTTTAAGCTTCTTTCTCTTTGACTTTTGATATTTTAATTAGTATGTGTCTTGGTGTGAACTTCCATGGATCTGGATGCCAGTTTTCTTCCCCAGATTAGGGAAGTTTTCAGCTATTATTTCTTCAAATGCATTTTTCATTACTTTCTCTTTCTTTCGTTCTTCTGGGACCCCTATAATGTGTTATTAAGCTTGATTCTTTTTCAGAATTCCTTAACATAGCCTCATGTAAAAAATAAAAACAAAAGAAAACAAATACCTTGTTTTCTTTTGCTGTTTAGTTTGGCTGCCTTTGCTACCCTGTATTTCGCATTGCTGATCCATTCTTCTGAAACTTCTAATCTGCTGTTGTTCCTTAATGTGTATTTCTATTGCAGTTATTGTATTCTTCAATGATGGTTATTCTTTGTATTTTCCATCTCTTTGTTAAAGTTCTCACTGAGCTCATCCACTCTTCTCTATTGTCTTGGTGAGTATCTTTATGACCATCACTTTGAACTCCTTCTTAGATCAGGCATATTGCTTTTATCTATTGCATTTGGTTCTTTTTTCTGAGGTTTCATCTTGTTTTGTTTGGAATTTATTTTTCTGTGCTTCATTTTGTCTGACTCCCTGTGCTTGTTTCTATATATTAGATAGGTAAACTACATCTCCAGATCTTAAAGGTAGTGTCTTTATTTAGAAGTCATTCTGTGGTGCCCAATAGCAGGATACCCACTGGTCACCAAAACCAGGCGCTCTAGGCATGTCCTCTATATGGGGTACACATGCCCTTCTGTTCTGACTGGGTTATGACTTTTGAGGATATGATGATGGACAGGGCAAGCTCCTAAAAGCGTCTAGCTGAGAGGACCAATTAAAGATGTTGCAGGCAGGTTGGTAGATAGTGCAAGTTCCTGGTATACCTGGCTGAGAGATCCAATTATAGCTGTTGTGGGCCTTCTGGCAGGTGGGGTTTCCTTCTAGCATAGTTGGCTTAGAGGCCTGGCTACAGTTGTGGGCAATCCTGTGGGTGGGACTGGCTACTCCATTCCTGTGGCAGGAGTCACTTTGGAGGGGACACCAGTCTTGGTGGGGGCTGCCTGACAGGTGTGGCAAGGCAGTAGTTGCTTTTGGGGGGTACACTGTTCTGAGGTTGAGTATGGTGGGAGCTGATTTGGAGGGGCATCTGCCAGGATGAGAGGGTTGAGTGCCATGGTCTGCAAGTGAACACTAATGCACATGAACAGTGCTGGCAAGGTAAATGGAGACTTTGAAACTGGCTCCTGGGACTCAGGTAGCTAGGTTAAAAGAAAGCAGGGAAAATGGCACCTCCTATCACTTTGATTCTTGAAGGAAGCTCCTACCCCTCTAACACATACACTAAAATTAATCAATCAGTCTTCTTCATGTATAACTAAGGTGTTTTCCAGATGCTGCCTCTGTGCTGAGTCTGAGACTGAATGATAGAGCACACTAGATATTTATGGGCAGAGACTCAGTTTCCAAAACCCTCTGGCTCTCCTGGAGTTAAGCTCCACTGATTCTCAAAGCAACCAATGTTAAACCCTACTCATTCCAAACAGACATTCTAAAGACTCATCTTTCCAGCATAGGTCCCTACGGCCAGGCATGCCTGATGTGAGGATTGATCCCTTCACTTCATAGTGATAATTTCCACACCTGTAATATCATTTTGCAGGTCACCATGACTAAGGCTTGATTCCCAACTGCATCGCTTGCACTTCCTAGCTTTACATTTTTTCTTTTCTTCTTCTTCTTCTTCTTCTTCTTCCTTTTTTTTTTGCACTTCCTATTCTTTTTTTTTTTAAAGATTTTATTTATTTGACAGAGAGAGATCACAAGTAGGCAGAGAGGCAGGCAGAGAGAGAGGAGGAAGCAGGCTCCCTGCTGAGCAGAGAGCCCGATGTGGGACTCGATCCCAGGACCCTGAGATCATGACCTGAGCCGAAGGCAGCGGCTTAACCCACTGAGCCACCCAGGCGCCCTACACTTCCTATTCTTGATGTGGCCTTTACTTTATGTCTTTAGTGCTTGAAGATTTGTTTTGTCAGTCATGAGGTTTTGCAGAGTGGGGAACACTATACATAGTTGTGTAGTCTTGATATGTCAAGAGAGGTGAGCTAAGGATTCTCTTACTCCACCATCTTTGTGAGATCCACTATCAGTAATTTCTTGAAACACAATGGATTAAGCTTTCCATTCAAAACATATAGGATGGCTGAATGGATTTAAAAAGCCCAAGGCCCAACAATATGCTCTCTACTAGAGACTCACTTTAATCATAAAGACTCACAGGGACTGAAAGTTCAAAGATGGGAAAAAAAATTTTAAGCAATTGATAACAACAATCACAAAACCCAGAGGTCATTATGCTTAGATAAAATAGACTTTAAACTAAAAATTATAAAAAGAAAAAGAAGCAAAGGTCATTTTATAATGATAAAGAGGTCAATACATCAAGAAGATAGAACAATTATAAATATTTATATGCCCAACATTAGAGAACCTAAAAACATACAGCAAAAACTTGCAGAGTTAAAAGAAGAAATAAAAAGTAATACAATATTAGTTTGGGACTTTAATACCCATGCCAAACAATGGAGAGATTATTCAGAAAGAGAATAAATAATCAGCAGCAGATTTGAACAACACTATAGATCAAACAGACCTAATGTAAACAGAACGTTCCAGCTAACAACTGCAGAATACACATTTTTTTCACGTGCACATAGAACATTTTCTAAGCTATACCACATGTGAGGTCACAAAACTAAGTCATAGCAAATTTTTAAAAGGTTGGTATCATACCAAATATAGTTTTTTTAAAAATTATTTATTTACTTGAGAGAGAGTGAGTGCAAGGGGGGAAGGGACAGAAGGAGAGAATATCCAAGCAGAGTCCCACTGAGTGCTAAGCCCAACCCAGGGCTCGATCTCACAAGCCATGAGTCCAGGACAAACCAAATCCAAGAATCATATGCTTAGCCAACTGAGCCACCCAGGCATCCCCACACCCCAGTACAGTTTTTGACAACAAAAGCATGAAACTGGAAATGAGTAAGAACAGGAAGGCTGGAAAATTCATGAATATATGGAAATTAAACAACACACTCCTGGACAACCAATCAATAAAAGATGAAATTAAAGTGAAAGCAAAACAGATTCTTGAGATAAACAAAAATGAAAACATACAGAATTTATGGAATCCAGCAAAAGCAACTCAAAAAGGAAGTTCATCTCAGAGATCAGAGCAGAAATAAATGAGCTAGGAACAGAAGAACAATAAAAAAGATTAACGGAATTAAGAGTTGGTTGAAAATGTTAAATTGGCCAACCCTTATCTAGAATAACCAAAGAAATACGAAAGGACCCAAATCAACAAATATAAAGGGAAAAAAGATATTACAACTGATAACAAAAAAATTTAAAGGATCATAAGAGGTGACTATGAAGAACTATATGTAAACAAATTGGACAACCTAGAAGAAATGGAAAAATTCTTAAAAACATACAATTTAGTAAGACTGAAAGAGGAAGAGATAGGAAATCTGAATAGATTAATTTTAACATCATCAGCATTATCTTGATATCAAAAACAAAAGGATACTAACCAAAAAGAAAACTATAAGTTAATATCCTTGACAAACAGAGATACAAGATCCTTATAAAACTCTAACAAACTGAAAAGAACATCACATTAAAAGGATCAGTCACCATGATCAACTAGGATTTATCCTTGTGTTGCAAAGATGTTCAACACATGCAAATCAATCAATGTGACATATCACATCAGTAAAATAATCATATAATCATCTCAATAAGCACAAAAAACCATTAGGCAAAAATTCTACATCCATCTGTGATTAAGTTCATAAGAAATTAGGCATATCTAAACATTAGGCATATCTCAACAAAATAAAGGCCCATATAGGACAAGCCCACAGCAAACATCATAGTCAATGGTGAAAGGATGAAAGGTTTTCCTCCAAGATCAGGAACAAGAAAAGGTGTTTATTGTTCACCATCCTTATTCAATACAGTACTGGAAGTCCTAGCTGAAAGAGTCACTCACAAAAAAGTAATACAAGGTATCAGAACTGGAAAAGAAGAGGTAACATTGCCTGTATTTGCAGATTACTATGATTTTATATACAGAAAATCCCAAAGACTTAACTAGAAAGCTATTAGGTGAAATCAGTGAATTCAGTAAACCTGCAGGAAACAAAATTAAGATACACAAAGTAGTAGCGCTTTTATATACTAATGAAATTTCTGAAAAAGATGTCACAATAGCACAAAAATAATAATAAATTTTAGTAAGGCAGTGAAAGATGTATATGTTGAAAACTACAAGACATTGATGAAAGAAATCAAAGAAGATACAAATAAATGGAAAGGCATCCCATGTCCAGGATTGGAAAAATTAATATTGTTCAAATGTCAATACCACCAAAAGCCATCTATAGATTTAATGTAATCCCCTCAAGATTCCAAGAGCATTTCCTAAAGGGGCAAAAATACACCCCTAAAATTTATAAGGAACCACAAAAGACTCCCAATAGTTAAGGAATCCTGTGAAAGAAGAATACAGCAGGAGGTAGCACATGTCCTGATTTTATATTATACTACACAAAGCTATACTGGCATGAAAACAGGCAAATAGAGCAACAACACTGAGAACCCAGAAATAAACCCAAACATATCTGGTTAACTAATATTTGACAAGGGAACCAAGAATACTCAATGGAAAAAGATATTCTCATTAATAAATGGTGCTGGATCTCTGAATATTCACATGTTAAAAGGATGAAATGACCCATATCTTACACACTCACAAAATCAACCTAAAATTGATTAAAGACTTAAATGTAAGCCCTGAATCCATAACAAAAGCTCCTTGATGTGCACTCCATAAGGACATTTTTTTTAATGTGACACTTAAAGAACAAGCAGCACAATAAAAAATTAACAAGTAGGACTACATCTAATTAAAAAGCTTCTGCACACAAAAGAAAACTTTAACAAAGAGAAAATATAATCTACAGAATAGGAAAAAATATTTGCAAACCATATACCTGATAAAGGGTTAGTATCCAAAACATAAAAAGAATGCACACAACTCCACAGCAAACAAACAAACAAACAAAAAACTCCCCACAAATAACCCCCCACAAATAAAAATGGGCAAAGAACATGAATAGGTATTTCTCAAAGAAGATTAACCCCAAAGATACAGATGTAGTGAAAAGAATGGCCATCTGTACCCCAATGTTCATAGCAGCAATGGCCACAGTCGCCAAACTGTAGAAACAATCAAGATGGCCTTCAACAGACGAATGGATAAAGAAGATATGGTCCATATATACAATGGAGTATTATGCCTCCATCAGAAAGGATGAATACCCAACTTTTGTATCAACATGGACAGGTATGGAAGAGATTATGCTGAGTGAAATAAGTCAAGCAGAGAGAGTCAATTATCATATGGTTTCAGTTAACTGTGGAGCATCAGTGAAATAAGTCAAGCAGATAGAGTCAATTATCATATGGTTTCACTTACTTGAGGAGCATAATACGGAAGACATTGCGAAATGGAGAGGTGAAGTGAGCTGGGGGAAATTGGAGGGGGAGACAAACCATGAGAGACCGTGGACTCTGAGAAACAAACTGAGGGTTTTGGGGGTGGTGAGCCTGGTGGTGGGTATTATGGAGGGTGCACATTGCATGGAGCACTGAGTGGGGTGCATAAACAGTGAATTTTGGAACACTAAAAAAAATTAAATTAAAAAAATCCATTAAGAGTATATTAAAATGTTACAAAATTTTAAAAAAAGATATACCAACAAATGCCAGTACGTACATAGAAAGATGCTCAATATCAATAGTAAATACATGAATACAAATTAAAACTACAATGAGATATTGTCTCACATCTGTTAGAATGGCTATCACTAAAAAAACCAGAGATAATGCTGTGAAAATAGAGTAAAGGGAATCCTTGCACACTGTTGGTAAGATGGTAAACTGGTACAGCCACTATGGAAAACAGTATAGAGGATCCTCAAATAACTAAAAAGAGAACTATTATATAGTCCAACAAATCCACTTCCAGGAATATATCCAAAAATAATAAAAAAGCACTAAATCAAAAAGATATCTGCACCCCATGTTCATAGCAGCATTATTTTAAAAAGCCAAGACACAAAAACAACCTAACTGCCCACTGATGGATAGTTAAAGAAGTTGTGGGGAACATACACAATGGAGCATTTTTTCAGCCATTAAAAAAAAAAAAAAAAGGAAATCCTACCATTTTCTACAACATGGATGGACCTTAAGGGCATTATGCTAAGTAAAATAAGTTAGACAGAAAAAGACAAATACTGTGTGATCTCACTTACATGTGGAAATCTAAAAACAAAAAAGCAAATGTAAATGCAAAAAAACAAAACAAAACAAAAAAACCACAACAAAACAAAACAAAAACACACAGGAAAAGAGATCTATGTAACTTACAGTTACCAGAGGCGGGAAGTAGAAGGGGAGGGTAATGGGAACAAAGTGGTCAAAGGTGCAAACTTCCAGTTATAAAATAAATAAATGGGTACTAAGAATGTAATGTACAACATGATGACTATAACACTGCTATATGATATATAGAAATGTTGTTAAGAAAAATTAAACCCTAAGAGTTCTCATCACAAGGAGAACAATGTTTCCCCATTACTCTGATCTTCTTTCTTTTCTTTTTATTGTATTTATATGAAAAGATGAATGCTAGCTGAAACTTTTCTACTCATTTCACAATATATGCAAGTCAAACCATCATTCTGTATGTCTTAAACATACACAATGATATATGACAATTATTTCCTTTTTAAAAAAAACAAAGATTTTATTTATTTATTTGACAGACAGAGATCACAAGTAGGCAGAGAGGCAGGCATGGGGTGGGGGGGACACAGGCTCCCTGCTGAGCAGAGAGCCAGATGTGGGGCTCAATCCCAGGACCCTGGGATCGTGACCTGAGCCGAAGGCAGAGGCCTTAACCCACTGAGCAACCCAGGTGCCCCCATGTCAATTATTTCTTAATAGAACTGGGAGGAAGGTGAAGAAACGGACATATCTTAAACATTTTTTATTATTATGAAGTGGACTAAAAGAGATCTGGGAACAACATCATGAGTATCAAATTGATAATAACAAATCAGAAAAACAGAACTCTCAAACAGGTGAAATATAAACAAGTTATAGAAATGAGAAGTATAGCAAAAGGGAAGACAGTCAATAATACTATAATAATGTTATATGGGGACAGATAGAAACTAACTTGTGGCAAGCAGTAAGTAAAGTATAGAATTGTTGAATCACTTGTTGTATACCTGAAACAAATATAACATTATATGTCAACTACAATAATAAAAATAAAACTGAGCAAATTCAACTTAAAACCATAAAAATCATAAATTTAACCTGATTTCAGTTTTCTTTCATCATATAGAAAAATTAACTTGTTTTTTAAGGAAACATTTTTTATTTTTTGTAATAATATATTCCTATGGTAAAAAATTCCAAAGTTAGGAAAGGTATAGTGAAAATTCATTCTCCTTCCCCTGATAATACTAATGTTTCACACATGTCCCTCTCTGCATAAAAAAGCAACTGCATATATAAGTACACTCACATATACATGTATACATCTTTTTACTCACTTCTGTATACTTTATTAGTCATTACAAGGTATACATATTCTTCCAAAGAAGATGATCTTATATAATGAATATATCTAGTTCTTAGAGATTCTTTCAATTCAAATAAAATATACCACTAAGTTTTACTTTTTCATATCATATCCCTTTTGCCAAATTCTCTACAAAGTCACACACAATCACTCAACTAATTTATCTTAGTCCTACTTCATTTTTATCTCCTTTCACCCCATGTATTACTGCTGATTGCACTGGTTTTAAAAAAAATAATAAAAAATTTAGTGAGCTGAACACATAGATTTGTAGGAGAAGCAAGAAAATGATAAATTTAGGTAATTCAAAGGTGTTACTTTTTCATTAATTGCCATATATTTCTATTCCTGCTTTGCAGAATTAATTAATTTATTTTTTTAAAAAAAGATTTTATTTATTTATTTGACAGAGAGAGATCACAAGCAGGCAGAGAGAGAGGAGGAAGCAGGCTCCCTGCTGAGCAGAGAGCCCGATGCGGGCCTCGATCCCAGGACCCTGAGATCATGACCTGAGCCGAAGGCAGCGGCTTAACCCACTGAGCCACCCAGGCACCCTGCAGAATTAATTTAGAAATACTGCTGCTCTGGGACACCTGGGTGGCTCAGTGAGTTAAAGCCTCTGCCATTGGCTCAGGTCATGATCCTGAGGTCCTGGGATCAAGCCCCGCATCGGGCTCTCTGCTCGGCAGGGAGCCTGCTTCCCTTCCTCTCTCTCTGCCTGCCTCGTTGCCTGTCAAATAAATAAATAAATAAAATCTTTAAAAAAAAAAACAAAAACAAACAACAACAACAAAAAATACTGCTGTTTTGTTTTCTTTTATGTGATTCAGATTTAAATGAACACAACTTATGGGGCACCTGAGTGGCTCAGTGGGTTAAGCCTCCGCTTTCAGCTCAGGTCATGATCTCAGGTTCCTGGGATCGAGCCCCACATCGGGCTCTCTGCTCAGCCAGGAGCCTGGTTCCCTGCTCTCTCTCTCTGCCTACTCATGATCTCTGTCAAATAAATAAAATCTTTTAAAAAAAAAATGAACACAACCTATATTTATGAAATTTTATGTTTATTATCAGAGAGGACCACCTTTCTCAGCACACGCAAAATAATCAGAAGTATTCATTTACTTATTTGTATATCCTGATGAGAATTACATGTATTAATTTTGCAACCATCCCTTAGTGAAGAACTGGGTATATGATAAAAGTTAATATAAGAGTCTAAGACATAGTAAAACAAATGGTTCAAGTCCAGGATCTGTCACTTACAAATCTATGTGTCCTTACAGAAAATAATTTATTCTATCTAAACTCCACATTGATTGCTTATAAAACAGAAATAATACCATTATCTACCTCAAAGGATTCCTATGACAACAAATAATAAAAACGTGTGAAGGCATTTTGCAAATTTTAAATAAACCCTAAATAACTGCGTGAGCTGCTAAACATTTCCACGTCAATAAGAAATGAACATTCATATTACATACACACTAAATCAACAAGCTCTCTATATGTATTTTTAAATTACTTTGTAAATTAAACATTCAAAATCATGAATATACTTTATGAGCAACTATTACTATAAACCAGACAATGTGCTGTGACTGAGGATAAAAGGAGAAAATTAGACAATCTTTGTGCTCATACAATTTATGATAAAGGGAGGGGGATATTAGGCAAATAACTGTATAATTGATAATTAATAATAATTGTGGTAAATTGGTAGAGAAACTCTTGAAGCTCAAGACCTGAGGTAAGCTCTGGCATCTATTACTCTGTGCTTCTCCTGCTCATTTACCAACCCAAATATTTTTTGGTGCCATTCTAGCAGGCTCCCTTTCATTCTTTTCCTTTTACCTGTGTTAGAGCCTAAAAGTATTTGATTAGTACCTTTATAACCCTGACTCACACTTAAAATATAAGGAAGAAAAGCATGTGATTTTTGTTGTTGTTGTTCATTTTTTGTTTTTAGAGAGAGCACAGGTACAAGTGGTGATGGGGAGTGGCAGAAGGAAAGGGAAAGAGACTCTTAAGTAGACTCCATGCTGGGCATGAAGATACTGAGATCCATGATCCTGAGAGATCATGACCTGAGAGAAAATCAAGAGTCGGATGTTTAACCAACTGAGCCACCCAGGTGTACCAGAAGAAAAGCATGTTACTTTGGGTAGAGATCATTTTATATCACTATATTGGTTGATAATGTTCATGGGTTATAGAAATATTTTATAAAAATATATATGACTAAAAAATATGTGTGTGTGTGTGACTAAATGGTTATAGCTACACACAGATGCAAGATTTCACAGAATCGTAAGTCATATAGAAAGAGATCTGAAAGGATCATCAGAAAATAACAGTAGACAAATAGCTCTATAAAGTCTACTACTCAAAGAGCAAAGAACACATGAGAATTTTGCCAGTAACAGGAGGGCACCTTAAAGAGCTTCTTAGAAAAATGTCTACTATTCTGGAGCCACTTGCTCACTGTTATAAGGCTTCAAGCACTGAGACATGCACTGAGACATGCTTGAAAAGTTGCCCAGAGCCAGATCAGTGTTGAAAGCTTAAATCAGCAGCAAATTTCATTTAAATCCCATGTTATGCAGTTATACTGTGACAGATTAATATTAAGTGAATATAGTCAGTAATACCAAGCTAATCACTACATTTAATCCCTATTAGGAAATATCATTGAGATTTTAAAATTATCCTACTTGCAAGAAACTCTCCCTGATATTCTATACCTTTATAACTTCATATTCTTAGAAATTGAGGTCACAAACCAACAGCATTAAGTTTTGCACAAAATCAGAGACAATTTCTAATTTCTATTAAAGTTGAAAGACTCCAAAATTACCAACTACATATTTTTACTTGAGCTCTAGTAACAAACCTGTTATATGAGTATAGACTTTCTTCATATAGCACTGTGGATCAATATACTGCCAAATACAGTGAAATATTTCCTTATATTCACTCTTAATGTATTTTAAATGCTTCCCCCCAAAATGTAAGAAAACAAATATAAAAGCACCCACTTAGGTTTTATAGTTGATTTTTCAGTAAAGGGTACAATGCCACAGCTACACCTGAGACATAATGAAAATTTCTCTAAATATGGGAGCCATCAAAGGTAAAAAATGTATTTTAGTTTTTTTAAATGAAGGAAATAAGTTAGTATAATTTTTTATGGGAACAAAGTGAGATTCAGTAAAACAAAATAACTGTGCTCATTTAGTTCTTTAAAAATTTTATAGATTAGTAGTAGAAAATAAGATCTTATTTATATTATTGTATTATATTATTTATATTACTTTAAAAAAACATAAAATTTAAGACCATATTTTAAAAGACCTATCTCACATATTCTTGTATTAAGTTATACGTACTAGTCAATGCAGAGAGAAGTGCATTTAGCACAATTTTAAGTTATCAGTTTTAAATTAATCCCTTACTAACCTCACATTCTGTATCTTATAGAACAGTCTGAGAAATTCCAGTGAAAACTATCAACCACATACTATACTAAACATATTTAGAATTCTCATCACCATCTCATTCTATGTTAAACAGTAAGTTAGAAAAGGCAGACCAGTCAATTTCCTAAAAACTATACCTTATAGTATAGTTATATCTATACTTATATCTGATGCTTATATCTTAGCATCAGACAATCTTAAAGGTTTCAATTGTGCTTGTATTAATTAAAGGTATGAAATAGATTTCATATTCAAATTCAGTACGGGCAGAAGAGTTTAAAAAAGGTATCAACTAGGGGCGCCTGGATGGCTCAGTGGGTTAAAGCTTCTGCCTTCGGCTCAGGTCATGATCCCAGGGTCCTGGGATTAAGCCCCACATCTGTTCTCTGCTCATCAAGGAGCCTGCTTCCTCCTCTCTCTCTCTCTCTGCCTGCTTCTCTGCCTACTTGTGATCTCTAGCTGTCAAATAAATAAATAAATAAAAATCTTTTTAAAAAAAAAAAAAAGGTGTGGGACGCCTGGGTTGCTCAGTTGGTTAAGCAGCTGCCTTTGGCTCAGGTCATGATCCCAGCGTCCTGGGATCGAGTCCCACATGGGGCTCCTTGCTCCGCAGGGAGCCTGCTTCTCCCTCTGACTCTGCCTTCCACTCTGTCTGCCTGTGCTCGCTCTCTCTTCCTCTCTCTCTGACAAATAAATAAATAAAATCTTAAAAAAAAAAAAAAAAAGGTGTAAACTAGGCTTAGGGAAATCACCAAGGGATAGGATATTACCACGCAGCTAGCAATGATGGTGAACCATTACACTCAAGACTAAAGAGGTAAGGGGAAGAAGCAGTAACGACAGTGCAGCTGAATATACGGAAGGGTTTCCACAAAGAAGCCCCTGCAAACCTGGCATGGAGTAAGCTACGAGAAAGAGATTTTTAATTTTAGACTAAGACCCCATTCCTAGTTCTCAGCTACCAACTACCAACCAAATGCTCTCATTTTCCAAAAGAAAGACAAAAGTTTCACCTTAATAATGGAAGCTACAGTTGTAATTCATCTGTTCCATAAATATATTTTACAAATATATTCCATGAATTTTCTTTTTTAAAAGATTTTATTTTATTTATTTATTTGAAAGAGACAGAGCACAAGGGTTGGGGAGGGGTAAAGGGAGAGGGAGAAGCAGATTCTTCACTGAGTAGGAAGCCCGATGCAGGACCCCATCCCAGGACCCCAAGACCATGACCTGAACCAAAGACAGATGTTTAACCCACTAAGCCATCCAGGGGCCCCTCCATGAATTTTCTTCAATTCACTTACTCCTAAAAATAGAAATAGATTAGACTAAGAAAATTATTCTAGATCAAGAGAAAAGGGGAAAAAAGGAAGTCAAACTGTCATGAATATATGAGTTACAAGTAAGAGGAAAAACAACTCTGGTTATAAATGATGCTATTATTCTGGCCATACATTTTTAAACTACAGTTTATCTGATTACTACCTTTTATATATAGTTATTAACATTCTCTATTATGACATTAAAGTTTCTAAGAGCACAAGATAAACAGTTAGTATAATTAAATTGCTATTAGTTTTCCCTCATAAATTTCTGGTGAGAATGTAAAATGATGCAGTTACTTTGGAAAACAGTTACAGTTTCTCAAAAATGTTAAACATGTAGGTACCATGACCCAGCAACTCTCCTCCTAGATATTTACCTAAGAGAAATGAAAACCTATGTCTCCACAAATAGCAGCATTAATAACAGCCCAAAGTGGAAATAACCCAAACTTCCATTAACCGATGAAATGGATAAACACTGCATATTCATATAATAGAATACCTAAGTATTCAGAAGTAAAAAGAACCTAAGTATTGATACATGCTACAACACAGATTACCTTCAAAACACGCTAAGTGAAAAAAATTACACATACACACAAAATCACATGTTGTATAGTTTCACTGATATAAAAAGTCTAGAATAGGCAAATATCTAGACATAAGAAGTAGATTTGTGGTTACCTAGAGTGGGACTGGGGAGGTAAAGAAAGAAGTATCTGGTAATGGGCACAAAGATTTCTTTTGGGATGAAGGGAATGCTCAAAATTAGATTGTGGTGACTTGCAAAAGTCTGTAAAAAAATACTGAAAACCAGTGAATTCTGTAGTTAAAATGGTTCAATTTTATGTAAGGTATATTTTGATAACATTTTTTAAAAATACTATTTTTTTCCCCTTTCCAGCTGTGTGACTACTTCTGCTAAAATACCTAATGAATAAAACCAATAATGCAATATAGTCTGTTTTCCTGTTGGACCAATAGATAGATATAGATCTTTTGTTTCTGTATCATTTTATGATACGAGAAAAGAATAGAAGTTGCTTTGAAATATATTTTCAGTACAACAAATATTTGTATCAGCTATTGCTGGCACCCTAAAACTCAGAGGCTTCAAATAAGCATAAATTATTGTTTCTCCTAAATCTGTGGTCTGGCTAAATAATATCTTTTATAGCCTGGGCTCAACTGGATTTACTCATGAAAACGTGGCTAAATGGCTTGTTATCTATCTAATCCGGATGGGCCTTGGCTGATGGACGGCTGTCCTTAAGGTGTCTCTTGTTCTTGAGACCAATAAACTGTCACACTATGTTCTCAAGGCATGGTGGATGTTTAAGAGAGAGAGCAGACTCATGGGGTCCCATTGAACTGGTAACAGAATGTTAGCTGGTCAAATCCAAAGTTATTAGGCAAGGAATTGTGAGCGAGGCAGACCTCCTTACCTTATACCTTTGGATCTGACCACATAATTTCCTGTTGGAATTAATATAAACTAAGGAGTTCAAGTGCAATTAAAGACATAAAAAAGAACAACAGAATAAATTTTTTTAAAAAGCAGAAGGAGATAATAATATATAAAAGCAGAAATTAGTAAAATTCTTCAAGATGAGGGGCAGACTGGTCAATCATATGAGATTGAGTCAACTGATTAGTGTCTCCAGTATTACTTCCTAAAAAATGCGTGGGATAATATTATGGCCCTCAAAGAAGGAGAAACTAGTTCAGCTATGACTCTTTGGCAAAAGTATGTGATTGTGGTGCTTACTAATTTGCAACTTCAAACAATTTACCTGGGTGAGGGGCACCTGGGTGGCTCAGTGGGTTAAGCTGCTGCCTTCGGCTCAGGTCATGATCTCAGGGTCCTGGGATCGAGTCCCGCATCGGGCTCTCTGCTCAGCAGGGAGCCTGCTTCCTCCTCTCTCTCTGCCTGCCTCTCTTCCTACTTGTGATCTCTCTCTGTCAAATAAATAAATTAAATCTTTAAAAAAAAAATTTACCTGGGTGAAATATATAGCACACTATAAGTATTATATTCAAAACTGCAGCCATAATAAGTGATATACACAATGGGTATGTCTGAGAGATACATAGAAATATCATTTTCACTAAATCTGGACTTGCTCCTCTGAGTCAAAGCTGGCCAGTAAATTCTCAAGGTACCCTTCTAACTTTCTGGCATACTGACCTCAACTTTCTGGCTATTATTTAACCATGTATCTCCTTATCTGTTATTACACAGAAAATGGATGATGGCAGAAGGAAAAAAAAGTACTACTTCTACAACTGAGACTGGCAACCAATCTCCTTCAACAATAAGATTTCAAATAGAAAAGATGACATATTATGTGATTCATTCTTAAAGGATTCAATTAATTCATTAAACAGATGCTAAATGCTTCTTAGGTACCAAGCATTAATATTGGGTGGTGGGGATATAAAACAAGACACCAAAAAAATAAAAATAAAAATAAAACAAGACACCACAAATTTCATAGAATCAGAATGATACAAAACAAGTTTTCAGAGTATAACATTACTAAATAGAAGTCAATAATAATATGATAAACACAAAAGTCACATATGTTTGGAAATTTAGAAACATTCTTCTAAAAAATCTCAAGTCAACAAAAACAAAAAGTAAACAATAATGAAAAGGATGAATATCAAATTTGTAAGCTGAAATTTATGATTATAAAACTATGTATTTGAAAAGAGAATGGATGAATATTAAGAAACTTAATGTGCAATTTAAGATATAAAAAAGAACAATACAAAAATTGAAAGAAGAGAAAAAATATAAAAGCATAATTTAATAAATTAAAAAATATATAATGTAAAAGGGTCAGTAAAGTCAAAAAGTTTGATCTTCCAAAGACTAATAGACAAACTCTGATGAGATAACACTCCCTCCCCACAAACCTTTGAAAACACACAAATAAAAAGTATTAGTAATAAAAAAGAAACGGAACTGCCAATCCAGCCAGACTTCAAAAGATGAGACTAGTACGAACAATTTTAGTATAAAGAATTTGAACACTGACCAAGTGAGCACATTCCAATAACAATATAACCTTTTAAAACAAGACTCAAGATGAGAGAGTACATAGTAGTAACACCATTAAAACTTGAATCATTAGTTTAAAATTCCCAAAGCATTGGGCCCAATTTTCACAGAATAAATATTTGTAATCTTATACAAATCTACAACATGAAAAACAAGGAAGGAAATAAAACAGTCCCAAATTCACTCAATTGTTCCAGTGTAAACTTGATATAAAAACAAAAACCAGGCAAAAGAAGTATACAAAGATGAATTATAGGCCAATATCACTCCTAAAGAGATAGAAACATTCAAAACGAAGTAAAAGCAAGCCAGCAAATATAGAATCATAGAAAAGATAGTATCTCTGTCGACTTGGAGTTCTAAAAAGAGAAGAGAAATATATAGTAAGTGAAAACAACCCAACAAAAGAAAAATTTTCCAAAAGCTGAAAGACAAATCTTTTGATTGAAATGGCTTATCAAGGACCAAGCAGGATGAATGAAAAAAGATCCATATTTAGACATATTATTATATGCAATCCCATAAAATTTCAGAAAAGAAAAGATCTCTCAAGGGCTCCTGGGTGGCCCAGATGGTTAAGCATCCAACTCCTGATCTCAGCTCAGGTCTTGAACTCTTAAGTTTAAGCCCCATGTTGGGCACAGAGCCTACCTTAAAAATAAAACCAACCCAAACTCTTAGAGTTAGAAAAATGAATGTTCAAAAGGAAAAAGAAAAACAAAGAAATCCATGAATAATAGATCACATTGGAGAATTGTTTTAAAGTTTTAAGGGCAATTGATCTTGAATCTGGAATTCTATAACCAACCATAATATCAGTAATAATAGGGAAAATAAAATATTTTACTTTTTTTCTTAAGAATTTATTTATTTGTCAGAGAGAGAGAGAGCACAAACAGGAGAAGTAAATATGAGAATAACTAAAATCAGAAACAGTTAAAAGTGTCTCTAGGGAACTGGTAAAGGACAAGATATGGAAAGAGTATTAGCTCCTTTTATTTTTTTTCTATCTAAATTATTTTACCACATGGCAAAGAAAACAGATTTCTTAGTTGATAAATTTTATAAACCTGTCACTAGATGGCAGTCTCAGCAGAAATCTAGACATGCAGGTGACAAATAACAACACCATCATGTCTCACACTTGAACATGTGAATTCTTATGGGGTATAACTAGTGTGGGAAATACTGAATTACCTAAAATGTCCTTGGCAATGCCAAAGCCACTAGACCAAGGACTACAGCTTGAAAAGACAAAAGAAATCAGCTTTACTTTTTTTTATAAACTCATTCAAGATTACAATTTGAGATTCAACATGAAATTAAGAAAAACACACTACTTTTCTTGTAGGGAAGGAAAAGTGAAACAAGATGGGATCGGGAGGGAGACAAACCATAAGAGACTCTTAATCTCACAAAACAAACTGAGGGTTGCTGTAGGGTTTCTGGAGGGTAGGAATAGGGTGGTTGGGTTGGACATTAGGGAGTGTATGTGCTATGGTGAGTGCTATGAAATGTGTAAGCCTGATGATTCACAGACGTGTACTCCTGGGGCAAATAATATATTATATGTTAATAAAAATAATTTTAAAAAGTACAACTGTACTGAAAACATATAAAGATATAAAGAATATAGTTGTAAAAATAGTAAGATCACTTTTAAAAAACTTAAGTTGTGTCTGTATCCGAGTAAAAAGCAACTCATATATGAATTCATCTGAATTTGTGACAAATCAGGGGTGCCTGGGTAGCTCAGTCATTGAGCGTCTGCCTTCAGCTCAGGTCATGTTCCCGGAGTCCTAGGATAGAGCCCTACATTGGGCTATCTGCTAAGTGGGAAGCCGCTTCTCACTATCCCACTCCTTGCTTGTGTTCCCTCTCTCGCTCTGTGTCTCTCTGTCAAATAAATAAATAAAATCTTAAAAAAATAAATAAATTTGTGACAAATCAGTAAACCCCAATGAACAGACATAATAATGGCACCAATATTAAATTTAGACAAATACTAGGGTGCCTGGGTGTTTCAGTCATTAAGCATCTGCCTTCATCTCTGGTCGTCATTCCAGGGTCCTGGATCAAGCCCTGCATCACACTCCCTACTCAGTAAAGACGCTGCTTCTTCCTCTCCCTCTACCGGCCACTCCCAATGCTTGTCTCCCTCTCTCACTCTGTCGAATAAATAATATCTTTTTAAAAAATGACACAAGGGGTGCCTGGGTGACGCAGCAGGTTAAAGCCTCTGCCTTCGGCTCAGGTCAGGATCCCAGCGTCCAGGGATAGAGCCCTGCATCTGGCTCTCTGCTCAACAGGGAGCCTGATTCCGCCTCTCTTTCTCTCTCTCTGCCCACCTCTCTACCTACTTGTAATCTCTGTCAAATAAATTATTAAAAAAAAATTAGAAAAAAAATTAGACAAATATTTTTTAAAACCCCACAGAACTGCTGAACCATAAATTTATTAAAAACCAATTATTTATGCATGTTATTAAAATGAGAAGAATTATTCAAGTGTTAAGTAATCCTGTAAGAGTTTAATTTGACACTATCACAAATGTTTGGTAATGCTCTAAGACCTAACTAGTTTGTAATGATTTTGCAATTATACTCACAGAAACAGGATAAAAGGCATATTTAAGTTCAGTAGCTCTTCAGAATTTCTTAGCAGGCTCCTAAAATTGATAGTGATCTTCCCATTAATCTCATTAATATATGCTAACCTCTCCCAATGACATAAAAATTTTCGATTTAGACTTCAGTTATATACACTAATTATAAATAAATATGTGTTGTTTTCATTATTCAAATGAATAAAAGAATAAAGAATAAGAACTGCATAAGAAACTGAGAGCCTCTAATACCCCAGTCAATGTTTGTAAGCTGTAGACCAGTGTAGTCCAATAGGAATCTATGGTGGCCACACTGTAATTTTAGTTTCTAGTAGCCACGTTGGAGGAAAAAAGAAAAAAAAGTAAAAAGAAAAGTAAAAAGTAATTTCACTATATTTTACTTGATTCCATATAACAAAATATCATTATTAAAACAAGTAATCAATTAAGTAATTATTAATGAGATATTTTACATCCATCGAAGTCTTCAAAATCTGATGTGTATTTTACACTTACATCCCAGTCTCAACTAGACAACGTGCCAAGTGCTCAATAATGACAATTACCATACTGAACAGTATATCTAGATCAGTGGTCTTCAAATATTTTTGACTGAGCATCCCATCTGTAAAAATTTTGGGCATTTTCCTTTATGTATTTATATATAAACTACAGCTGAACCTTAAATAACTCAGGGGTTGGAGTGCTGACCTGCACTGTCTGACACCGTCAAAAAAACCATGTATAACTATTAATTACCCAAAAACTTAACTACTGATAGCCTACTCTTGACCAGAAGCTTTACTGATAACATAAACTGTCAATTAACACGTATTTTCTACACTATATATATCATATACTGCATTCATGCAATAAAGTACCCTAAAGAAAAGAAAATGTTATAAAGAAAAACATAAGGAAGAGAAAATACATTTACAGTACTGTTCTATCTTTATCAATACTGTAAGTTTAAAACTGCTTGAAAGAAGAATTATCTGTCAGTACCTACATTAATATTATTTGATTAAAAACAATGTAGATATTATCTACATTACACTAAACATCAAAAATGAAAATACAATCTGATAAAGAAAATCCTATTTACTTACAGGTATAATGTTTCATGCATTGAAAACAAAGAAGCAGTAATATGACTGCTTTGTATTAGCCTAGTGTAATCAGTAAGAATGTCTATAAAATTTTTATGGCACACAGTATTAGTCATATTTCTAACACAATACTGGAAACTTGTTACTTTAAAAAAAAACACTTACTTATGATGATAGGCTGACACAGTTTCTCCAATTAATGTGAGAGAGCATACAATATGGTAATGTAATTCTTTGAAAGTAAAAAAGTAAAAGACTTAAAACATTATAATTTTATACTATATTAAAAATCATTACCTTCATGCATATATAAGGATGGGTTACCCATTTTCATTCAAGATTTACACACAATATTCTACATGATAAATACTTAGGTGATGAAGATGATAATGATGATAGAAAAACATCTCATACCATTCTTGCTGTACACTCATCAGATAATCGCATAAAGACAATTGCATACACAACAGATAAGTTTTTAAACCGTACAACATGATGAGAGGGGGCCAAGATCGTGGAGGAGTAAGGGACTCTATTTCAACCAGTCCCTTGAATTGAGCTGGGTATCTACCAGACCACTCTGAATACTAAAGAAATAAGCCTGAGATGTAAGAAGATATATCAGGATCTATACCAACAGAATATGTTTGCTGACTGCTTTCAATGTTATGAAACGGAGAGCCATGATTCTGTACGCAGATATTGAAAGATAAATGGAAGGGACAGGGAGTGGTCATATGGGCTGCAACCAGAAAGGGGAAATAACAAAAGAGAGCAAAAGCATCCTGCCCTGGGGAACAGGCAGAGATTCACCAACCAGGAGCGGCAGGGAAAGGACTAGGGCACTTCCCAACACTAAAACCTGGAGCTGCGTGAGCATGTGTGCAAACGGGGGCCGGGGGGTAGTGGTTTGAGAAACTCAAAGGGCAGAGAGGTGCCTGATCCTGGAAGTGAGGGCTGGAAGTGCAGCTACGGGGTGCAGAACCCAGGATGCTACAGTTTTTAGTAGAACAGACAGAAATGGAAATAGTGTGCCCTGGAGTGCTCAGTGGAGAGCAGACTGCAATCTCTGTTCTGAGACAGAGGTTTGGATATAGTCACTTCTTCTCTGACTCTTGAAAGAGATGGAGAAAGCTGCCAAGGAAAGTCACCAGAGAAAAAAAGCCCCCCAAAAACGGATTTCACTGAGCCCATCCACCCTCATAGAGGGCAGGGCAATTCTGCCCAAACAGGTTTGCCTCAATAACAGTGCAGCAGGCCCTACCCCCAGAAGACAGATTGGAAGAACAAGAGACTGACAGCCCTAAGGTCCCTATAAAACAGGTACATCATGCTTAGGTTGTGATCTATACTTTGGACTGCGGACATTCCCCCAGCCGTCTCTCACCAGAATGACTAGGAGGAGGACCCCCAACAGAGGAAAATTCGGAGACTGTGACATCTGCCACAGAACTAATAAATAGGGATATAAGCAGGATGTCAGAAATAGACTTCAGAATAACAGATATGCAAACAATAGCTAGGTCGGAGGAAACCATAAATGGAAACACAGATACGTAAAGGGAAGAAGTGAGAGCTAATCTGGCAGAACTGAAAAAAGCACTATCGATGAGATCCAGTCTAATCTAGATAACTCTAACAGCTAAGGTAAATGAGGCAGAAGACTGAATTGGTGATCTAGAAGACAAACTGATGGAAAAGATACAAATTTGTTATGAAACGGGGAGCCGTGATTCTGTGGGCATACCAGGAAGAGGCGTGGAACAAACAGCTTAAACTCCGTGAAAACAGAATTAGAGAAATACATGATGCCATGAAATGTTCCAGTGTCAGAATGACTGGGATTCCTGAGGGATAGAGAGAGAGAGAGAGAGAGAGAGAGGAGTAGAAAGTACAGTTGAGAAAATCCTAGATAAAAACATCCCTAATCTGAGTAAGGAAGCAAACAGTCCTGTCGTAGAGGCAGAGGAACTCCTCCCAAGATCAATGAGAACAAACCAATGCCATGACATTTAATAGTACAATTCACAAATCTTAGATCCAAGGAAACAATTTTGAAAGCAGCAAGGGGGAAGAGCTTTCTTAAGTACAGAGGGAGGAACAGGAGAATAATCTCAGACCTGTCCACAGAGACATGGCAAGCCAGAAAAGACTGGCATGACATATTCAGGGTACGAAATGAGAAGAACATGCAGCCAAGGATACTCTATCCAGGAAGGCTGCCATTCTGTAAGGATGGAAAGATAAAGAGCTTCCAGGAGTGGCAGAAAATGAAAGAATTTGTGACCACCAAGCCAGCCCTGCAAGACATAATAAGGGGGGGGTTCTATAAACAGAAAGACCCCAAGAGTGATATAGAGCAGAAACTTACAGAGACAATCTATAGAAACACAGCTGTCATGGCAACATGATGATGATAAAATCGTATCTTTCAATAAGCACTCTAGGGGTGCCTGGGTGTGTCAGTCACTCAGTGTCTGCCTTTGGCTCAGGTCATGATCCCAGGGTACTCAGATCGAGCCCCACATTGGGATCCCTCCTCATTGGGGAGCCTGCCTCTCCCTCTCCTACTCTCCCTGCTATGTTCCCCCTCTCTCTGTCTCTCTCTCTCAAATAAAGCCTTAAAAAAAAAAATCACTCTCAACATGAATGGCCTGAACACTTGTATAAAACAGCACAGGGCTGCAGATTGGATCAAAAGACAAGACACATCCATACGCTGTCTATAAAGAGACTCATTTTGAACCTAAAGATACATCCAGCCTGGAAGTGAAGGGATGGAGAACCATCTTTCATGCCAATGGATCATAAAGAAAGCTGGGGTAGCAACTCTCATCTCAGACAAATTAGATTTTAAGCTAAAGACTGCAGTCAGAGATACAGAAGGTCACTGTATCATTCTCTTTTTAAATAATTTTTAAAAAATTTTAATAAACATATAATGTATTATTAGCCCCATTGGTACAGGTCTGTAAATCGCCAGGTTTACACACTTCACAGTACTCACCACAGCACATACCGTCCCCAATGTCCATAATCCCACCACCCTCTCCTTACCCCCCTCCGCCCCACCCCGGGCAACCCTCAGTTTGTTTTGTGAAATTAAGACTCTCTTATGGTTTGTCTCCTCCTGATCCCATCTTGTTTCATTTATTCTTTTCCTACCCCCCAAACCCCCATGTTGCATCTCCACTTCCTCATATCAGGGAGATCATATGATAGTTGTCTTTCTCCAATTGACTTAATTCGCTAAGCATAATACCCTCTAGTTCCATCCATGTCGTGTCAAATGGCAAGATTTCTTTTTTTTGATGGCTGCATATATTCCATTGTATATATATACCACATCTTCTTTATCTTCTTTATCCATTCATCTGTGAATGCTAAAATGTGGACAGAGCCAAGATGCCCTTCAACAGATGAATGGATAAAGAAGATGTGGTCCATACAGAAAATGCAATATTACCCAGCCATTGGAATGGATGAATACTGAGCTTTTGCAACAACATGAGACTGAAGGAGATTATGCTTAGTGAAATAAGTCAAGCAGAGAAAGTCAATTATCATATGGTTTCACTTACTTGTGGAGCATAAGGAATAGCATGGAGGTCTTTAGGAGAAAGAAAGGAAAAGTGAAGAAGGGAAAAGTGAAGAGGGTAAATCGGAGGGATAGAGGAACCATGAGAGACTACGCACTCAACGAAACATAGTAAGGGTTTCAGAGGGGAGGGGAATGGGGGGATGGGTTGGTCTGCTGGTGGGTATTAAGGAGGGCACATGCTGCATGGAGCTCTGGGTATTATATGCAACAAGCGATCTTGGAACATGACATCAAAACAAAACAAAAAAAGTGTACAACATGATGATTATTTATTATCCATTAAGTGGAAGTCGTTCATCATAAAGGTCTTCATACTTTTCTTCATGTTGAATAGGATGAGGAGAGGGGGAAAGATGAGGGATTGTCCATGTTGTCTCAGGAAATGCAGAGTTGGAAGTAATGGAAGAGGCAGACACATTCAGTACAATTCTGACATTATAATTTCTGTCTTTTTTGCTTTTACAGCTCCAAAAATGTTACTATACAATACCGATCCTTCTGATCTTTCCTCCACATTTGCTTTAGTTTCAGTGCTCATATGAAGGTCCATGTCCTTAAAGGATTCAAAAGTAATCTTAAATAACCAGAATCTTCCTGCCAGATTGTTTAATGTCACTTTGTTTTCTGGCACTTCTCCTCTGTCTTGTTCCTTATCATCTGGCACTGGTTTGGAAGCATTCATCTTCATCAAGTCATCTTTTGTTAATTCCTCTGGTGTGATGTCTATTACCTCTTGGGTTTCTCTGAGATGTACATCTTGAATTGCTTTACCTCTGGCCTTTTTTCCCATATCCACAATCTCTTTCATGATTTCCTTGATTGGTTCTATCATAAATCCTCTGAAGTTATGTGCAACATGTGGATGATTTTTTTTCAAGAGGAATTTATGGTTTCAGGCTTAATGCCTTTCATGGATTTCTCTATACCAATAGTGACATCTTCAATGGTATACTTCTTCCAATCTTTCAAGATGTTCTATCAGGGTTCCTTCCATGATGCTGATAATCCTTTAGATAAAGTATTATGTATAAAGGGTTTTAAAGGTCATTATGATCTCCTCATCTCGAGGCTAAATTAAAGATGTCATGTTCAGGGGCAAACAGACTACGTCAACACCTTCAGTAGATGAATTCATGTGGTCCTGAGTGGCCGGGGCATTGCTTAATTCTGAAAATACTTTAAAAGGTAGTCCCCTACTGACAAGGTATTTCCTGACATCAGGGACAAAGCACTGATGGAACCAATTCAGAATAAGAGTTATTATCCAGGCCTTCTTGGTGTACAACGAAAAGACTGGCAGCTGGTGTTTATCTTTTTCTTCAAGGCTTAGGGGTTGGCAGCTTTATAGATAAGGGCAGTCCTGATCACAAAATGAATTGCATTTGGACAGAATGGTAGAATTAGCCCTATCTCACCCTGCCTTAAATCCTGGTGCCCACTTCTCTTCCTTGCTAATAAATGTCCTTTGCGACATCTTTTTCCAGAATAGTGCACTTTTGTCTTCATTAAAAGCCTATTCAGACAGATATCATTTCTCCTCAAATGATTTCCTTAATGGTATATGGGAACTTGTTTGATGCCTCTTAGTTGGAAGAAGCTGCTTCTCCTGTTATCTTCACATTTCTAAGGCCAAACCTCTTTCTAAAATTATCAAACCATCGTTTGCTGATATTGAATTCTCTAGCTTTAGATCCTTCATCTTCACTTTACATTGTCATAATGACTTTGCTTTTTCTTGAATCATATTAGTCTTTAAATATGTCTTTATTATAGCAATCCTAAAACCACATAAAAGCTGTACTTTCAATATGAAATAAAAAGGTATGTCACAAAGAGCACAAGACTTTCATGCATGGTGGCATAGACGCACAGACAGCTTCACTAATTTTTTTTAACCTATTTTTATAATGGTTCTTATGCTGGATTATCTTGAAATGGCAGGGAACCATGGCCACAGACCTCAATCTACACTACCTATCAAGCAATTTGTCTTGTAATGTCATGACTTTTCTGTATCTTGGGAACATTTGCAGAATCACTAGTGGCATTTTGTATGGGTCCTAGGTGTTAACTCAAGTTTGATGATATTGTACTAAACACAATTAAAAATGTGAACCAGGGCACCTGTGTGGCTCAGTTGTTAAATGTCTGCCTTTGGCTCAGGTCTTGATACCAGGGTTCTGGGATCAAGCCCCTCATCAGGCTCCCTGCTTGGTGGGAAGCCTGCTTCTCCCTCTACCACTCCCTCTGCTTGTGTTACCTCTCTTGCTGTGTCTCTGTCAAATACATAAAATCATTAAAAATTAAAAAATGTAAACCAAGAGACCAAGTTTTACTGTGATAAGCAATTTATTGGAGATAAACTGCTCTCCAAATGATCAGCAACACATGGTGTTTTATGGACACTCACAATATTTGAGGTCACTGCAAGAGCAATGAGGTGGTGATGAAATTATTATACCAGTACAGTTTGTACTACAGTTATTTGCAATTATGATTTAATACTGCAATTAACATCTGTCTACAGTCTATTAAGTATTTCTGTGTATAAGTTTGAACTTTTTATAATAAATTTGTGTATATTTTATGGTAATAAATGATAAATGTACATATTTTATGCACTCATGAAACACCTAACTTTTTCTTAAAGTTCTTCAATATTTCCAGACTACACAGTTTTTAACTTTTTCCAACTGTCACAAATCTCAAAAAAAAAAAAAAAGTCCAATATACTCATTGAAAAAAAGCTGTATGTAAGTGAACACACACAATTCAAACTCCTATTGTTCAAGGGACAACTGTATATGCATATACTATTATCATCAGATAATATTTCAGGATATGAAATGTAATTAAGGTAAGATATTCCACATTAAATGGGAATTTGAAGCACATGAAAGCTTCTTAAAAGCTAGATTCCTGAATTCCATTCCCGGAGATTCTGATTCAATATGATTTAGATGAAGACCAGAAATAAGCATTTTAAACAAACTTTCTAGATAATTCTGATATGGGTAGTACAAGACCATAGTTGCAAAAACACTGCTACAGACCTTATTTCTCAAATTGTGATCCATAAACACTCACAAACTTGCAAACAAATGGAAGTGCCCTAATCTTTCCTCTAAGCAGAGTTCATTTCTAGCATAGGGAAAAAAAAAAAAGATAAAAAGAAAACAAGGATAGGTGTTATAAAACAAATCAACTAAAGAATTATGCTTCTTTTAGCGGTCTTCAGAAGCATACGACGAAAATGTGAGTGCCACAAAGTTTTCAATATCAACTTACAGTTCTGCTGTTTTTTAAATTCACAACTTCTAGAAAAAAAAATACTGTGAGTACAAATTAGTACAAATGACCTTGATACCAAAGTAACACATAAGGAATTCTGATCAAAATCCAACTAACTTAGAAAATCAGCCAAGTGATAGCCCAGAAGTATAAAAATTTTATTTTTAGGACAACTGTTTCTGCTTGCCTGGCTTGCTGAAATCTAACCCAAAGCTACCTTGCACCATTAGCAGTAATAGTAACATGGGGACGGTAAGTCAGAGGATCAAAATGATGAAGTCTTAGAACATGTTCAGTCCATCTCAAATTCATTCAATTGTGCAGTTAATCATCAGATTTTTACATAGATGAAATATAAATAGATAAAATTTAGAATTTTACTGAGATATGTTAAACTTCAATTTATTTTGTTCCTGCTATCGAAATATAGTATACATTAACATTATTATTTAAAAAGTATACAATGACAGGGTGTTTTACCCTCTTAAAAAAAAAAGACACTGAAACCATCTTCTTCACCTCTCCCAAATTAATATATTTTCCTTCTTTTTTGTACCAATAAAACTATGGCCACCACTTTTGTGCTAGCCCTTTCTATATTTGCAAATGCAAAAAATAGAGCTACTATGTCTGATTTTACTGTCAGAATAGTGTCAAAACCAACCCCAGCCAAGGAATCCCTTTTGAAAAAACTCAAAATCTATAAAAAGTATACTGAATATGTTTGGGTTATTTTACTTAGATTTAATGAAGAAAAACGATTTTTTTTTAAGATTTTATTTATTTATTTGACAGAGAGAGATCACAAGTAGACGGAAGGCAGGCAGAGAGAAAGAGAGAGAGGGAAGCAGGCTCTCTGCTCGGCAGGGAGCCTGATGTGGGACTCGATCCCAGGACCCTGAGATCAAGACCTGAGCCGAAGGCAGCGGCTTAACCCACCGAGCCACCCAGGCGCCCAATTTCTGAAGTAATCTAATTTAATTCTCCATTTTAAAATAAAATACATAAGTGCCCTGCCCAAGGTCATCCCAGATAACACTGCATCCAGGCATAGAAGTCCTATCTCTTGGCTTCTATTCCAGTATTCCACTTCAACATGGTGCTTTTGTCATCTGGTTAGATAAAAATGCAAAATAGATATCAAATTCAAGAAATAATACTGAGGGGAGGCGCCTGGGTGGCTCAGCGAGTTAAAGCCTCTGCCTTTTCAGCTCAGGTTATGATCCCAGGGTCCTGAGATCGAGCCCCACATCAGGCTCTCTGCTCAGCAGGGAGCCTGCTTCCTCCTCTCTCTCTCTGCCTGCCTTTCTGCCTACTTGTGATCTGTCTGTCAAATAAATAAATAAATAAATAAAATCTTTCAAAAAAAAAAAAAAGAAAAGAAATAATACTGGGCATATTTTTAACCTACTATTAACAGTCTATAACAGAATGAACTTAGTAATTAGATTAAATGTTAACGATCACTAATATCATAGAAAGTAATTGCTAAATTTTGGCTCCAAAGAGATACTGGTATACAGTGAAAAGGCAGGCATACAGACTCAGGACACATAAACAAAGGGGGAAAAAAGAGAAAAATAGCAGGACTGATATCAAAAAATGTCACACTTGTTTAATATTCAAAATCTTTTCTGATGATGCTTCATATAGCAATGAAGCAGAAGTCATGAGAAAATACAGAATTGAATATTAGTTTCATTGACTATAAATGCTATTTCAACATGGGAGTGTTGATTGATTAATCAATAAAATTAAAGTGAGGAACCATAAAAACAATAAATTAGAAAATTTATTTTACCTTAAGACATATAAATGAGTATCTATTCACCAATCTTTTGATATAGAACTAAGGCTTTTCTCTGAGTTTGGGTCTTCTGACTGGAGCTATCATCAGGTTTCTTTCATTAGCACACCACTACAGATAACTAAATAGCTTTCTATAAGTTCTTAAGAAATAATCCTTAGAAGAGATTTTACCCCATATATAATCAAGTCATACCTAATTTAAAAACAATTTTTAGTGACTCAACTTCATAATCTTTCTGAAGTTTAGTCTTTCTATATAAATGAATTTGTCACTCTTCAAGAATTTTTAACATTTAATTCTGTAATTATAATAAAAAGCTCTATTGGCAAAACTGACTTTGAATATATACAATTAATTCTTGGAAGTATAAATGTCAATGACTGGGAACAGAATTATGCTAGAGAATAACCTAGTACTCCAGAGGCAAAGGTTTAGTAGACAGTTGATCTTTGAACAACATTGAGGGTTTTTATAGTGCAATATTGTAAATGTATTTTCTCTTCCTTATTTCCTCCCCCCCCCCATTTGTATATTTTATTCCTATAAGACAGCAAGGGATGAGGGGGGCATCAAGCCACCAGGGATACTAAGGGATCTTCCTCTGGTAGGAAGTACAGGCTGGTTTCCAGGCAAATCTTCATGGCTGCCAAGTGAAAGATTTTAGGAGATGGTGTTAGTGGGCTTGGGTGGGGAGGTACACTTGTAGAGCTAGAGGTAGTAGGGCATGTCCTTCTCTATTACTAGGGGCTCTTTCATGAGGCCACACTGCTTAACCACAGAGATACTCTTATCAATGAAGAACTTGGTGGCACTTCCCAAGATTCTTCTCCCTTGGGCTAGACTTTCATCCACTTGCACAGCAGGTGGTCATTGTCTCCATTCTCACAGATGTTGTACATATAAATTTTGATGTTTTACCCACAGCAAATTCATAGTCTCTGCAGTAATCCCTGGTTTTTGCCCCCTCAACTACTTGCAAAGGAAGGCCAGGATCCATAAATATCACTTAGAATACAGGGCATGCAGGTCAACTAAATGAGTATAGTTTACATCTGTTTGCCTCATTTTGAGACCACATTGATGATACATACAAAGTCCCAGTGCTTGTCCAGGTTAATCATGCTGTCCTTGAGGTCCCTGACAACTCATGCATGGAATGAGCATAGTGCCAGACTTCCCAGGATGTGCACACAATACCAGCTAGGCTGGTGATGGGTAGGGCCTTACACAGCAGCATGGGTTTCCTTTCTTACTAACATTTTTTGTAGCTTACTTCATTGTGAGAATAAGTATATAACACATATAACATACAAAATATGTATTAGTTAACTATTTATGTTATCATTAAGACTTCCGGTCAACAGTAGGCTACTAGTACATTTGGGGGGAGTCAAAAGTTATATGCAGATTTTCAACTACATGGGGTCAATGCTCCTAACTCCTATGTTGTTCAAGGGTCTACTATATTAGGGACAAATGTCAGTGTGTTTTACAGAAAGCAACTGAGAAGATAGGGTTAGTTAATTAGTTAAGGGTATGCTAGTTAATTGGTTAAGGGTAAGTCAG
Source organism: Neogale vison (assembly GCF_020171115.1). NCBI lineage: Eukaryota > Metazoa > Chordata > Mammalia > Carnivora > Mustelidae > Neogale > Neogale vison. The sequence continues at coordinate 34,429,367 of NC_058103.1, forward strand.
TTAAATGTGAATGAATTATATGTTGTATTCTTTAAATTTTGGCATTTATCTTATTTCATCCATTTTATTATCATGTCTTTCTACCGCATAAAGTTTTTAAGATCAGGAATGATTTTTTCCTTACTCTAAAGCCTATAAGCCTGGTTACAGGAGGCACTTTACTTAATGCTTTTTCAACTGTGAAAGTACTGAGATCCCTCAATAACTCATCAAATTATCTAAATGTCTCATAAATTTTCCTTTAAAAAGGGGCAATAAGAATATCCATATCTTGTTATATGAAATACAGGTGTCCTGATAGAAATTCCTGAAGTCAGAAATATTGGGGACTACATTCTGAGTAGTGAATACGTTGAAGTACAGTGAAGATATGATACCGAGAAAAATGGTCCTTAGAAAAGATGGCAACTATGGCACGGCATGACGAATGTTCTTAGTCAAGGTCACCAAAATCCAAACTCCTCATTTCACTTAAGTTTTACCATATTAGAATTTAAAAATTCATTAGTAATACATTACAGCTGACAGATCTAAAATAATCCTCAGAGCTAAATGATAGTTTACTTCAAGTTTGATATCTGGTTTATCAATTCTATATCTAAAATACTAATTTAGGAAAAAAGATGATGATTAATGTGGCCTCTTAGGAACTGGATACAAAACTACATAGGGAAAAAGAGTGCAATGTATATACTAATATAAGATATTTATTTACTGATAGAAGATAATTTTAAAGGATTATGGACTTCTGTTTTCCAGGCTGGTAGTTAAAATGCTTGGAAGTTGTTCATCTAATGTTAAAATTATAATTCACTATCCTCAGTAAATAATGTGGTATTTAAAGTCTTAAAAGAAAAAAAAATTGATGGCTTCATTTATGAAAATATGAATTATCTCCCTTTAACCTGTTAGTCTGATTAGTTGTGTAATTTCTATTATTATTTTAAATGCATTCTAAAAAACCCTTTAGAAATTTCATATATAAATTAATTAAAGTACACTCATTATTAACACAGTCCCAAAGTCTTAAAAGTTCTATCTTAAAGAATAAATGAAAAAATATTAAAAGAAAACAAATACGAGTTCCCTTTGCACATATGAACACAGTATTTTTTAAAATGTACTATAAATGCCTGTCTCATATATGTTAACCTCTTCTAGAGAAGAAGCTCTGCCTTATCTTATTTATTATCATATCTCCAGTTCCAGGTCAAGAGTGGGTACATTAAATTTTCATAGAATGAATAAATTAATGAATTAATATTTCATTTGAGATCAATTTCTTCTTATGATGTTCTAATTATACCTTCTACAAACTTTATCTCACTCCAAAGGTACAAATAACAATGACCAAAAAAAAAAAAACCCACCTTGATGTTTAAATGTGTATTTTCCACATTTTAGAAGTTATGTACTGATGGTGGAGCAATCACAGCCTCATCAATACTGCTTAAAAATTCAATTAGTGATTCTGGTTCCAGTGGGATGGAATAAAGACCAGCTTCAGAGAGTAGTTTCAAGACGTCAGTGTAGGAAAATCCTGAATTTATTTCCTTGCACTAGACACATCAAATATATAGTTATATGGATCAACTCCCTCTCAAAATGTCCTGAAAAATAGCTGAAGGGCTCCTCTACAATCTAGGATAAGGGACCACATTGAGACCACTAGGAGAGGCAGAGATGTGGTCTTGCGTCCCTCATACTCCCCCACTTACAAGCAGTGACCCACAATTGGGAGACATCTCAATAGTATAGAATCTGCCCTCCTAAAAGAAAGATTTATACTGCACATTAGGAAGTCCAGTCCTCAAGATCTATTCCAGAGTGATAAGTCCCCTAAACATCTGCCTCCGAAAACCAACAGGGCTTATACCCCAGAGGACCCAAAAGACTGTAGAGAATAAAAAGTCCACTCTTGAAGTGCTTATGCACAGACTCACCCTTGGACCCAACACAAAAGCAGCAGTTTGAAAAGCACCTAGCTCATATGTGAAGGAGACTCATGAATAATCTTCAAACATCTGCCAAAGATGCAGACAAGAGTCTAGTAGGACTTCTTCTGTGGAAGAAGACATTGACAAGTGTCATTTTTGGATGCTTATTTCACCTTGCTAGCACAGATGCTGGTGAGTGCCATTTTTGTGCTTACTCTACCTTGCTAGTACAGACAGGCTTGCCTCACATCCATGTTCTCCTGCAGTGCCACTGAAGCTGGCAGGAGTGTACAGTCTGCAAAGGGGATGCCTCTTGAACACACCTGGCTATGGTAGCCAAGGGGGCCTGTGTCGCTGGGTCCCACAGAAATGAAATAATTGGAGAGACAGTTATTAGTAGGCTACCAATCCCAAGGCATGGCATAGCCAGCAGACTGAAACTCATCCTCAGTCTTTCTGTGAAAAATGCCTAATTATTCTAGAACTTCAGCCTTATGGTTTACCACACATCTAGAGGCTATGCTTCAGGTTTACCACACATATAGAGGCTATGGAGGAGCTCTCAGGGAACATAAGCTGGAGGATGTCAAAGTTTGTACTCTCCCATGGCAACATTATAGCTTACCACATCTCCTAAAAAGAAGCTACACACTTATCTTGAGCCCTATTTTTTGTGACTGTCACCAAGAAGACAACTCCAAATCACCTTGTCCAGAAATTAGTAGGGGTTATGACTGCAGTCTACCATGACTGCATGTATTTCTTTCTTTAAAAGCTGCTACCTTAAAATCAGCCTGAAACTGGTGCTGACTGAGATCCTTCCCTTTGGAACACTGACAGGACTTGGCACAATCTCAACAACTGGAACCTATCAAGAATAAATCAGGCAGGTTACACAATCGCAAAGTTTGAAATACAACCAAAACTAGGGCAAGGTTGAACTATAAAGTTCATCACCTACACAAGGAGATTCCTTCAAAACTGAGAGAAGTAGCTATTTTGTCTAATACATGGAAACAAATACAAAAGAAAAGCAAAATGAGGGGAAACAGAGGAGTATGTTCCAACTGAAGGTATAAGATAACCACCCCTTGCAAAAAAAATCTTAATGAATCAGAGATAAGTAATTTATTTACATGATAAGGTATTCAAAATTATAGTCATAAAGATCCTCAGTGACCTTGGGGGAAAATGAATGAACACAGTGAAAATATCAAGAGATGGGAAACAGGAAAATAAGAAACAGAAGTTACAGAACAGAAAGGTAAAATAACTGAACTGAAAAATAACTACAAAGATTCAAAAATAGATTGATGAAGGACACAAAAACTTATCCAAAAAATAATTGTTGAAAAGCTCCCCAATCTGACAAAGGAATGAGACAACTAGACTCAGGAAGCACAGAGAGTTCCAAATAAAATGAACTGAAAGAGATTCACAGCAAGACACGTTATAATTAAAATGTCAAAAACCAAAGATAAAGTCCACTCTCACCATCGTTATTTAACGTAGTAGTGGAAGTTCTAGTCACAGCCAACAGCAAAAAAGAAATAAAAGGCATCCAAATTGGCAAGGAAGAAGTCAAACCTTCAATATTTGCAGATGACATGACAGTATATATAGATAACCCGAAAGAATCAACCGAAAAACCTGTTATAACCGATAAATGAATTCAGTAGAGTCACAAGATACAAATCAGCATACATAAATCTGTTGTGTTTTTATATACCAATAATTCAGCAGCAGAAAGAGAAATGAAGGAATCAATTCCATTTACAATTGCATCCAAAATAATAAAATTCCTAGGAATAAACCTAACCAAAGAGGTGAAAGACCTATACTTTGAAATATATAAAATACTGAATGAAATATATATAAAAATATACAAAATACTGAAAGGAAAGAAACTCAGGAAGACAGAAATGGAAAAACATTCCATGTTCATGGATTGGACAAACAAATATTGTTAAAATGTCTATACTACCCAAAATAATCTATACATTCAATGCAATCCCTATCAAAATAACACCACCAGCATTTTCCAGGGATGGAGCAAACAATTCTGAAATCAGTATGTACCCAGAAAAGACTTTGAATAGACAAAGGAATGTTGAAAAAAAAAAAACCAGGCAGCAACTTCTTGGACATCGGCTACAGCAACTTCTTGCTAGATATGTCTCCATAAGCAAGGGAAACAAAAGAAAGAATGAACTATTGGTACTTCATCTGGATAAAAAGCTTTTGCACAGCAAAGGAAACAATCAACACAACTAAAGGCAACCTATGGAATGGCAGAAGATATCTGCAAATAATATATCAGATAAAGGGCTAGTATCCAAAATTTATAAAGAATTTATCAAACTCAATACCCCCAAAACAAAAAATCTAGTCAAGAAATGGGCAGAAGACCTGAACAGACATTTAACCTAAGGCATTTGGACATGTACCATAGGGACGAGGCTCCTTTACCTAACAAGATTTTATACAAATGTCAAGTATGACTTGGTATCAAAATCCCTCCTAAGGAAGTCTTTTTAAAAAGTTGTTCATTGCTATATCAAATCTCCAAGTAGAATCTTCAACTAAAACATGGCTCAAATATGTGACTGCTTTTCTAGATGGAACCAATCTACACACCCTAATCTAGAGGGCCAGAGGTTTTGTGAATTTGTCTATAATAAAACTTGAAAATGTTTTGTCAACTACAATTTCAAATGTTTGAGCATTCTGAAATTTTAGTCAATTAATCAATATATAAGAACTGACTGTATGTCTGGCATTAGTCCATATTTCCTGTATAAGAAAATTTATAAACATTCTTTCAAGATATAAAAAAAATTACAAAGTGTATTAGATAATTGTTTACTCTAAGCACTGGATTTGTAAGTAGATAGTTGCACACATAGTGTGATTAATGGCTACTATGAAGATTTCACAAGCATGCACGTGCACACAAACACACCCCTCCCCACCAAAAACAGTATGACTTCATTTCTTGTTTAATCTACAGATAGTATCAGAAGAACACATTTCATACCACCAGTCATTTAAATCTTTAGTGAACTGGCTGATTAGACCCTCTTTTCCTGAGAAAAGATTTAATTAGAGACAGAGGCAGTAAGGATAGGAGGGAATAGATATGGAAAAGAAAGTAAAAAATAATAAAATTAAACATTGTGTAAAACTATAACTCAGAGTAGGCCTTCATTAGATTCTTAGTTTACTGGAAACAATTTTATAATCAAGTTACATATTGATGGCTACGGAACAGATATAGCTGCATCCAATATCATCAACCTATTATAATGGTAAGTCATGTTTTTATTGAGATAGCTGAAAGATGAAAAAGGAGAAAGCTTAGAACCTTTTAGAAGAAAGGACGAGAAATAGTAGTGTAAATAACAGGCAGAATTCCAAGAGTAAGAATAAAATATAGCTGTTTCATATATAGTAACAATATGGCTCAAGTTTATTCTTTACTAATAACTTATTTATTGACTTGGCAAACATTAAATTCTAAAATTTTTTACTTTTGACAAGGTAATACAAGAAAAATAAAAACAGAAAAAGGAGTCAAGACTTTGTTAGCTATTTTTAATTAAAAAGCTTTTATATAGAAGGGTGAGTAAGCTCTCCTGGATGCCCTGTGAAAGGGAATTAGAAACAGCAACAAGACAAATTTGGGCTCAATATAAGAGATGTCATTGAATATACTAGAGTCATTTTTTTCAAAAGAGTAAAGAAATGCAATATATTACCTTGAAAAGCAACGAATTTTGTCTTTCTAAGTGTTTGCTTGGGAACAGAACACTGCCAGTGTTTAAATTGATAGTGGGCTTGATAGGACTTTGAAGGGGAAGAGAGATTAAAAATCAACCAGAAGTATAAACTGGAGCAATAAAAAACCAAAAAAACAAAAACCCAAACAAACAAAAATGTTCTCTACATAAGAGGAATTTGTCCATGGCCCCACAGATCAAGAGAGAAAGGCAAGTTCTCCCACTGTGTTCACAAGAAGCAAACAACTGAAGCAATGCATGGGTCCCTGTATCAGTCAGAATACTTGCTTGTGAACAAAACTAAAGAAATAGAAGGTTAGGAAAAACAAATAAAGGCCAGAAAATCAAGCTTAGAATATACAAGGAAACAAAATAAACTCCAAAAGGAGCAGAAAAAATAACCATGTTTTAGGGGAACAGCATGGCTTGAATTATATCACATGTATCTCCATCCTCAGGCCATGGTGATTGATCTCTTATCATTGCTTCCTAAACTGAATCAGAACACTAAAACGTATAACACACACACACACACACACACACACACACACACACACTAAATTCCTACAATAACTATTATATAGACTCAAGGGCATATTCAATTCTGTCTAAAAGAGATAGAATCCACAATGCAATGGCCTTCAAAACAAACTGCACAAATTTGTCTAGTGTTTCCACTAATTCTCATTTATGCTACTTCATTTCCTTGTGCCTTTCCTATTCATTGGAAAATAATTTGTGGTATCTAGTATATTCATCAGAGAATTTATATTTCTTTTCTTTCAGGTGCTCAGAAGCACTTTTAGTCATGGTCTAGTTTTTTAAAATTCACACATTTAAAATTTTTGTACAAGTGATACTTGAATTTGAATTATAAATTTATTCTAAAATCAGTGTATAGCTACTTCTTGGAGAATTTTCTCTAACCCCTGTTTCGTGCAAGTTTAATACTTTTTTCTTCCCAATTTATAGTCCTCTGTGAATGGGAGGGAGTGAGTAGTATATTGTGTGAGCAATAGGCAGAGGGAGTTCAAGGATGACTAAGCCCTCTCTAAATGTTTAACAGTTTAATAGAATGCCATCCAAAAAGGAAATATAAAGTAAGTATTCATTAAAACATGTACTCTAATTGAAAACATTAAGTAATTTCCTGGAGTTACAAAGATAATATTAAAATGATTTCATTAGGAGGGGCACTTAGGTGGCTCAGTGGGTTAAGCAACTGCCTTAAGCTTAGGTCATGATCTCAGGGTCCTGTGATGGAGCCCCACATGGATCCCCAGTGGAGCAAGGAGGCAGTTTCTCCTTCTCCCTCTGCCTGCCATTCCTCCTGCTTGGGCTCACTCTCTGTCAAATAAATAAATAAAATCTTTTTAAAATTTTTTAAAAAATTAAAAATTAAAAAAATGATTTCATTAGGAGAAGATAGGGAACAAACTTTCCTCAACATTTCTAACAGAAGATTCTTATTAAGTCAAGGTAATGATTTTAAACATACATCTACCTAACAGAGCCCTAAACTTAAGGAGCCAAATACATTTATTGTGGGAATAAATATATCAACTAGAGTTTTTATTTTTGTTTCTTTAGTTAGATTAATAATTATTTTTAATAAAATAGTTTCAGCCAGATAACAGAGGGTCTTTTCTATAAGAGGGTTTAAAACTCTATTCCATTTTTTCTTTTTTATTAGTGAGGACTATGGCATGTTTTGCAAGTAAGCTTTCTATATCAATCTATTCCTATTCAAAAACAGACATGCTATACAAAAATCAAGAGTCAACACTGCAAAGGTTTTCAAGTATTTCCATTTTTCAGATTTTAGTCTGAAATACTTATGGGTATTTAGCAGAGCAGATGGCTCAAAAGGCTAAATATTTGTAGCTTAGCACTTTAAATAGAAACTATACCCTTTATAATAGAATAACTATAATAAAATGACTTCTGCGACAACAGACTGTTCTTATGTAACTATTTTGGGGTAGGAAGAAAATCTGTTTTATTTTAACAGTTTAAAATAAAACAGAAAGTTTCAAATTAACAGTGCTTTAATTTCTAACTTGAATTTTATGCTACTCTTTTGGGATAAAATTCAAGAATGAATATAAAATAGCTAACAACTGGCTTCCTCTCACCACTACTATGTCAGTATAACTTTTCAGACAAATTTCACCATTTTAAATATTCCTTGGAAAATCAGGAATTACTTGGCCATGGCCAGGGCATAGAGTTCTAATTCCATCTCTGCATAAAGTAACAGCAAATTCACATAAAGAGTTATAAAGTTTGTAACCTGTTTCTGACTCCCATTAGCACCGATCCCAGAAAATCTAATGAGTTGTCTTTTTATACAATGACAGATCAAGATATTCACTTAATGCCCCACCGAGGATAGCCTATCTAATTATATTGAATAAAAATATGTTTTCAAAAACTTATTTAAACATATGGCTGGAATAGTTGGAAACTAAAGAATTTTTAAAGAATACAAGAAAAAAGGAGGCAGAAATCCGGAGAGTTGAGAGTTCTGGGGCTAGTATTTGCTGAACACTGATGGCATCTGCTTATGTGAGTGTAGCCTACAGTTAGGCATTCAGAGTCCTTTTTTTTTTTTTTTTTTAAAGATTTTCTTTATCTACTTGAGAGAGAAAAAGAAAGCAGAAGAGCATAAGCAGGGGAAGCAGCAGAAGGAGAGGCAGAAGCAAGCTCCCTGCAGAGCAGGGAGACTGACACAGAGCCTCGAATGCAGGGATCATGACCTGAGTGTAAGGCAGAGCCACCCAGACACCCACAAAAGTCCCATTTTTAAGGGTCCAGAATTTAGAGTTCAATCTCGATGTGAAGTCCTATTATTTAAAATCCATGTACAAGAACCCAAATCATAAACTATGAAAAATAAACAAAATCCAAACAGGGAGGTGACAGAGATGCATGCCTATCTGCCTGAAATCAGGGTGGAATAGAAAGATATAAAAAGAGAAAAAAAGACTCTCCTGAGAATAAGCACAAAACAATACTTATGCAAGTTTATAGCCTAAATTCATACCACTCAAAAATTTGCTGGTTTCAGATTGATACTACCACCACCTGCATCGTCAAATCATATTTCTTACAAAGGAATGAATTTCAAACATTCAAAAGTCACCAAAACAAACAAAAAACTACCACAAAAAGTACATGTAGAAAAATCAAACTATAGATTCTGACCTGAAAATACTATAAATATTAGAATTATTAGGTAAAGAACCTTAATATACTTAATAGGCCTAGAGAAGTACTAATATAAGAACGCTGTCCAGGCATCTAAAGGAGCAAGAACAACAAACAAAACTTAAGAAGGTCAACAGAAGAAGGGAAATACTAAAAATCAGAGTGCAAATAAACAATATTAAAATTTAAAAAAAAAACCTATAGAATAGATAAACGAAACTGAGAGCCTGTTCTTTGAAAGAATAAAATTGATAAATTCACAGCCAGACTAATCAAAATGAAAACAGAAAGGACCCAAATAAATAAAATCAAGAGTGAAAGAGGAGAGATCATAAGCAACACCACAGAAATACAAATAACTATAAGAGAACATTATAAAAAATTATATGCCCATAAACTGAGCAGTCAGGAAGAAATAGCCAAATTCCTAGAAACACATATACTACCAAAGCTGAAACAGGAAGAAACAGAAAATCTGATTAGACTCATATTTAATAAGAAACTGAATCAGTAATCAAAATCTCCCAACAAACAGAAGTCCAGGATCACATGGCTTCACAGTGGAATTCTACCAGACATTTAAAGAAGAGTTAATACCTAATCGTCTTAAATTGTTCCAAAAAATGGAAGACAGGTCTTAAGAAATGACACAGAATGCAGCAAAAAAAGAGTAAAAAATAGAGAAATTTTAAAACAAAGGTAAAGAAATATGGAGACTCATTGAGATAATTCTAATACTATAAAAGTTCCAGAAGAGATAATAAAGAGCAAATATTCAAAGTCCTTTTATGAGATCCTGAAATGTCTTTATGGTCTGGAAGCACAAAGGCAGGAATATATTCAAAATGAAAAATTCATAATGATAAACTAACTGTGTAGTACTTGATTCCTAGGGACTATTAAATTGTAGATGACCAAAAAAAAAAAAAAAATTGTAGATGACCGAACTTAACTATGTGTCCACTAATGCAATCTTCACTGACTGTCTACCATGGAAATAAGGTTACCAAATACACTAACAAGTCTAATAATTCATCACATGATGCAAAAAAGCCAGCATGTACAATAGGGACTAAGAGTTAACATAAAAATCAAACCTTTAGGGTTTACTTACAATCCCCAAATCTACAACATAGAAATCTTTGTTCCTTTGATCCTCCACCCATTTACCTTGCATAAGTTGAAAATAATACCTTGAAATACCACTTCAGGAAGCCTTCATTACAGGGTTCCCATAAACAGGAAAATCACTTGTTTTCTACAATGAAAACTGTGCAAGCTCTGGAACTGGATTTAAATGCTAGTTTCACCCATTGAGATGTGTAACCTTGAGCAAAATACTTTATTTCTTTGACCTCTGGTTCCTTGCCTATTAAGTGGGAGCATCATTCAACTCAGGATTGCTGTTAAGTATTAAATGATATTAAAAAATAATGTGTATAACATAGTAAGCACCCAGAAAATATACTCATTCTCTGTGCTTCTACAGTACTCTATACATCAGTTACAAACAGAATGTTACCTAGAGTGACTGCCAAAGACAAGATCTCCAGGAAAATGTCATAAAAAATGACTAAAATCATAGTTGAAGCAATAAAAAATATCTAATACTGGCTACATGAGACAGTCCCAAACGTTCTCATTTCAGGATGCTATTAGTGTATGTAATTTTTAATGGCATTCCCAAGTCAAAAGAACTACAGTTCTGTTTCTTAAATAGTCAGTGGTAAACAATATATATATATATATATATATGTCCTAAAATTTAGTAGCTATTTTTTTAATCACAAAAATTAAAAGAAAAATTAAATTTTACTTTCATTATTAAATAACCACAATTACTTACTAATGGATGGGTATATCTGTTGAGCCCTGCACATACTCTAAATCCTTGGAATCATTTTTTTTTTTTTTTAGATTTCATTTATTTATTTGAGAGAGAGAGAGAGAGAAAGAGAGCCCATGCACACACAGGTGGGGGAAAGGCAGAGGGAGAGGGACACTCTGCTAAGCAGGGAGCTTGAGGTAGACTCGACCCCAGGATCCTGAGATCATGCCCTGGGCCAAAGTCAGACACTTGAGCCACCCCAGGCACCCCAACCTTGGAATCATTATTTAGTGCATGTTAACCAATACTACTGAGTACAACTTAGCTATAATGCATCTATTTCCATGGATCAAAAACTATTCCTGAAACTAGTTTTTTAAAAAACTACTTATGACTATTTTAATACTACTTTTCTACTGTCATTTAAGTTTTGTGGCCTTTCATATCTTCCAAATAAGCCTTGGCAACTAACTTTTTTGTCTGCCCACACATCATCCTCCCCCAATATTTTCCTTTAAAAACAATTCCAGAATTTCTACTTCTAAGATAGAATAGTAACAAAGACTGGATTTTCCCTATTGCCTAACACAACTAAAAAATTCAGGCAAAATATACAAAACTATGGTTTTCAAAGAATGAAACTCAGGTTTCATTTCAATGGATGGTGAAGCCAGAGAGATGGAAAACAGAGGAGCCTCCTGGTTATCCCCATTTTAAATCCCTGAGAGAATTTCCAGGTTTCTAGAATAGGAGAAGATACCAAAGTTGAACCCAAGAGACTCTGCATTGAGGAGACTGAGTACAAGGGAATCACATTCAGGCACAAGCCCAAATCTTATGATAAAACTGTATTAAGTCCTTCTTACCACAGCAGCCCAGTTCCTCTGGTATACATCCTTCCTTGTTGCAGCAATCAATACGCTTATCAATATGACATGAAGTTGAGGTTTTTTAAATTAACTTAACCAGGAGTGATACAGTGTATGACACTCTTGGTGACTGCCAGCTACTGGACTTTCATAAATCAATAAGCTGACAAAAAATTCAAAAGGTTTTCACTGCTTTTACAATCTTGGTAAGAGATAAGACCAAAATTAATTTATATATCTATCTATCTATATCTAGATATAGATAGATAGATAGACAAAAAATTCAAAAGGTTTTCACTGCTTTTACAATCTTGGTAAGAGATAAGACCAAAATTAATTCATATATCTATCTATCTATATATATCTATATATATCTATCTATATCTATAGATAGATAGATAGATAGATAGATAGATAAATTCTTATGGAGATATATATCTCCATAAGAATCTCTTGTTCCATACCAAGAAAAAGGTAATTGTCATTTTTCTTTCTGAGAAACTATTGACTATTAGTGCCCGCAAAAGACCTAAGTTTTATTTTCCATACATCCCATCTTCTTTACCATTGCTAAATTGATCTTAAATGCAAATTTAATCATATTATACCCCTACTCAAATTCTCATATAAGGTTAACATAAAATAAAACACAAAGATTATAGATGTTGTGTCTGATAACTATTGACAATTATACACACTTGTGAAACTACACCCAAACAAAATATGATATTTCCATCAACCCAGCAAGTGTCAACATGACCTTTTTCAATAAACTCTCTCTCCCTTAGAGAACTATTTTCAGATTTCTATCACCATAAATTAGATTACATAATCTTTTATTCATAACCTTGTATTACATAATTTACTCAACTTGTTTTTTGGTTTTTAGATGAGATGGCAACTTTCTACACGTAAACCAGATATTTGTGCATATTTTTTCACAGATCGATCAGTAAATTGTTTATAGTGGTCTGTAAGCAAGTCAGGATTTTTCACTCAGCTATATGTATGTATATTTTTATTTTTTTATTATTATGTTCAGTTAACCAACATATAGTACATCATTAGTTTTTGATGTAGGTTCAACAATACATTAATTGCATATAACACCCAATGCTCACAAGGATTTTCTGATAACAACTACTAAGTTTTATGAAATATCTGACTTCATAAGAGGAAATATGCTATATAAATGCAAACCAGAACATAAAATCATTATCTCATCAAACAGCACTTCGTGACATTTCATTCTCCAGCCAATAAAAATTAAGAGATTCCACAGTATCTTTGGAAAAGATTGCCCAGTAAGTGTCATTAGGTATAGAAAAATATAAAAAGGGATTAATTACTGGGTTGATTTGCTCATCACTAATAGTTAAAAAAATATGCTAGATCTTCATCAAAACTCAATTTATAACACCATCATCTTCTAGTTGAAATTTGCTGTGAATTTAATTAAATTCTGCCCTTTATAAATTTCAAAATTATTCTAACTTCTGCTATTATGCTGCTACTGACAGCCGCCTGAGAGCTTGGAGTGTTAATTACTCCAAATTTTTCTGGCATAAAGCTAAAAAGAAAGCACTGTAGTACATGTTTAAGAATAGTATTATTTTTATTAACTTAACAGACGGTAATGAGGCATATTTGATTTGTCTTCCAAAGAAGTGTTTACTTTGTGGCACTACTTGATAATTTACACTCTAATTTTAAAAAGGTTTAGCCATAGCTTTTACTTGTATGTCTTTCAGTTGAAGTAGCTGATTTAGAGCTGATGACGATATTAATAATTAAGATACTAAAGGACCAGATTTATCAACATGGCACATTGTAAATGTTAAGGTAAAGTGAAAATTGTAATACTAAGTTGTCAGAAGACTTTACTGACCTATTAAGTGCCACGTATGAATTATATGACCATCCTGTGATTCTATGCTGAACGTTAAAAACTGAAATATTTTCTCCTAAAAAACCTAAGTAAAATTATAGTCCAACATAAAAAAACCCTATTCTGTACTTACAAAAGAGTGTAGAAATGGAATAATTAAAACACTCTGAAAATCACACTGAAAACCATTATTTACAAGGATCAACTACCACAATATGAGGCACACTATTTTCTAATGAATGCAAAGATGAGAGAGGGAAAGAAGAACTAAATAAAGACCCAACTAGTCAACACCCAAGAAAGTACCTACATATACCTTAAATTTGACAGTTTAACAACATTTAAGCTTACCAAGTCAGCTTATGTTGCCATAATAAAGTACCATAGATTAAGTGGCTGAAACAACAGAAACTAATTTTTTCACACTTCTAGAGACAAAAAAATCTGAAATCAGGGTACCAGCATAGTTAGGTTCTAGTGAGAGTGCGCTCTCTCGTTCTCTCTCTCTCTCTTTTTTTTTTTTTTTTTGGTAGTTTTTTTTAGTGTTGCAAGACTCATTGTTTATGCACTACACCCAGTGCTCCATGCAATATGTGCCCTCCTTAATACCCAGCATCAGGTAAACCCAACCCCACACCTGTCTAAAACCCCCAGTTTGTTTCTCCGAGTCCACAGTCTCTCATGGTTTGTCCCCCCCTCCGATTTTCCCCAATTCACTTCTCCTCTCCATCTTCCAATATCCTCTGTGTGATTCCTTATGTTCCACAAGTAAGTGAAACCATATAACTGACTCTCTCTGCTTGACTTCACTCAGCATAAACTCTTCCAGTCCTGTCCATGTTAATACAAAAGTTTGGTATTCATCCTTTCTGATGGAGGCATAATACTCCATAGTATATATGGACCATATCTTCTTTACACATTAGTCTGTAGAAGGGCATCTTGGTTCTTTCCACACTTTGGTGACTATGGCCATTGCTGCTATGAACGCTGGAATACAGATGGCTCTTCTTTTCACTACATCTTTACCTTTTGGGTAAATACGCAATAGTGCAATTGCAGGGTCATAGGGTACCTCTATTTTTAATTTCTTAAGGAATGTCCACACTGTTTTCCAAAGTGGCTGCACCAACTTCCATTCCCACCATGAGTTTAAGAGAGTTCCCCTTTCTCCACATCCTCTCCAACACTTGTTTCCTGTCTTGTTGATTTGGGCAATTCTAACTGGTATAAGGTGGTATCTTAAGGTGGTTTTGATTTGAATCTCCCTTGTGACTAATGATGATAAACATGTTTTCATGTGTCTGTTAGCCATTTTTATGTTTTCTTTGGAAAAGTTGTCTATTCATGTCTTCTGACCATTTTTTGACATGATTATCTATTTTGTGTGTGTTGAGTTTGAGGGTTTCTTTTTTTTTTTTTTAAGATTTTATTCATTTATTTGACAGAGAGAGAGAGATCAGAAGTAGGCAGAGAGGTAGGCAGAGCGGGGATGGGGTGGGGTGGGGGGGGGAAGCAGGCTCCCCGCTGAGCAGGGAGCCCGATGCAGGGCTCAATCCCAGGACCCTGAGATCACAACCTGGGTTGAAGGCAGAGGCTTAACCCACTGAGCCATGCAGGCACCCCGAGTTTGAGGGTTTCTTTATAGATCTTAGATATCAGCCCTCCGTCTGTAGTGTCATTTGCAAACATCTTCTCCCATTCTCTGGGTTGCCTCTTTGTATTGACTGTTTCTTTGGTTGCGCAGAAGCTTTTGATCTTGATCAAGTCCTATAAGTTCATTTTTGCTTTTGTTTCCTTTGCCTTTGGAAACATGTCTTGAAAGAAGTTGCTGTGGCCGATGTTGAAGAGGTTACTGCCCATGTTCTCCTCTAGGATTTTGATAGATTCCTGCCTCACATTGAGGTCTTTTATACATTTCCAGTTTATCTTTGTGTATGGTATAAGAGGATGGTCGAGTTTCATTCTTCTATACACAGCTGTCCAATTTTCTCAGTACCATTTATTGAAGAGACTGTCTTTTTTCCGTTGGATAATTTTTCCTGCTTTGTCGAAGATTATTTGACCATAGAGTTGGGGGTCCATATCTGGCTCTCTACTCTGTTCCACTGGTCTATGTGTCTGTTTGTTTGTTTTTTTTTTAAGATTTTATTTATTTATTTGACAGACAGAGATCACAAGTAGGCAGAGAGGCAGGCAGAGAGAGAGGAGGAAGCAGGCTTCCAGCTGAGCAGAGAGCCCGATGTGGGGCTTGATCCCAGGACCCTGAGATCATGACCTGAGCTGAAGGCAGAGGCTTTAACCCACTGAGCCACCCAGACACCCCATGTGTCTGTTTTTGTGCCAGTACCATGGTGTCTTGGTGATCACAGCTTTGTAGTAAAGCTTGAAATCAGGCAACATGATGTCCCTAGTTTCATTTTTCTTTTTCAACATCTCCTTAGCAATTTGGGGTCCCTTCTGGTTCCATACAGATTTCAGGATTGTTTGTTCCAGAAAGCTCTCTCCTTGTATTGTCTGGCCACCTTCTTGCTATGTCTTCACTTGGTAGCACTCTGATCTCAGACTTTCAGTTTTAATGCAGAAGCATGCACTAGGTTAAACCAATCATCACATTCCAACCTCTTGCCAAACTGAGTGATCATCTTAGGTATGTTACCTAAGCCAGCCAAAACAGAGTAAATCTATGGCCTTTCATGGGGAATTCAGAGATATAAAAGGTTTTTTCTTGATCTCATTAACTTGAAATTGCTTTCTACTCTGTCAGCTTGAAAGAGAGCACAGTTGAGAGAAGTACAAAAAGTAAATAATCCACTAATCAATCAAAACAAAAACACAGTTTGAACTCTGATTAAACCATACTTAAAGCCTAACTACCTATAGATGTGTTAAATTTTGTAAACCAATATATTCATTTTATCATTTAAGCCCATTTGAGTTATATTTTATTGTTCTCTAGATGCTAAGACCATAGAAAATTAACTTTCTCTTAGAATAATAATTTTAGAAAAACCTAATATTCAAACTGTCACACAGAAGAGTAAAAAAAAGCAACCTGGATGACAGAAAACAAAAGCAGGGGCACCTGGTGCCTCAGTGGGTTAAAGCCTCTGCCTTCTGTTCAGGTCATGATCCCAGGGTCCTGGGATCAAGCCCCACATCAGGCTCTCCACTCAGTGGGGAGCCTGCTTCCTCCTCTCTCTCTCTGCCTGCCTGTCTGCCTACTTGTGATCTCTGTCAAATAAATAATTTTTTTAAAATCTCAAAAAAGAAAAAAAAAAAAAGCATTATTTTATCATGCCATACCCTATTTTCTGATTTACCATTTGCCACAAAAACTGTCATTTAATTAATTGGTTATTTACTGAACAACACCAGCTAAGGATGGGAGTACCAAATTTGTAGTTACTAGCTATGGTTTATTATATATATATATATATATATATATATATATATATATATATATATTACCATAGTGTTTCTTAAGAAATGCGAAGTTGGGGGATTTACCCATTCTATTTTTTTTTTTTAAGATTTTATTTGTTTATTTGACAGAGAGACATAGAGAGAGAGGGAACACAAGCAGGGGGAAAGGGAGAGGGAGAAGCAGGCTTCCCGGAAAGTAGGGAGCCCTATGTGGGGCTGGATCCCAGGACCCTGGGATCATGATCTGAGCCGAAGGCAAGACACTTAATGACTGCGCCACCCAGGCACCCTGGGTTTTGCCCATTCTAATAAATCAGAATCTCTCAGCTATGACCTAACTATATATAACTTAATAAAATCTTAACATTTGTATAATAAAATTGCCCAATAAAGTTGGAGAACTATTTTAGTAATGTAGGACTACTGCCTTCTCAGAATATATAAATAATTCAAGTTATAGAATCAATTCTAAGAGCTTTTACTTATATTATCTCATTTAGGCATACTATCCTATGTAGTAGATAAGATTATTATCTCAGTTTTACAGATATGGAAGCTAAGTCTCAGTGGTTAAGAAGCACAGCTAAGTGAAAAATATACTATTTCAATCCAGGTCATCAAGCTCTTAACTATTATATTATACTGCCTCTCTTATGTCAATTATTTTCCCAGTTACTACTCCACCATAAATCATTCATTCCCTTAACAGATGTTTTACCAGTAGGCAAGGGAGGAGATCTGATTAAATTGGGTACAGAAAATATAAAGCAGTATAAAATAAAGAGAGAGAATAAAAATGTAGGGAGTATAAAATAGAATACAAAATACAAGGAGAAATAATATATGTCAAGAACAAAAAATATACATATACTATTTTTATATTCACATATGTGTAAAAAAGATATATCATGACATAGTTAACTAGCAGCTTCTGAAAGGTGATGTTATCGTAGCCAATGAGGTTTATCCGAGGCGCGATTATTGCTAATTGAAAGGTGATGTTGTACAGACTAAGATTAGCTCCAGTGTAACATTAACTCATATAAGACAAAAACTGTTTTGGAAAATAGACTTCCAAGATTGTGAATAGTGAACACATTATGGGATTTATAAACAAAGAAGAGCAAGTTAGTATATGATGACTAGTATCTCAAGGCATTTATTTGTATTTGTAGAGGCAATTGTAGTATTTCAACAAGTTGATATAAAGATATCAATGAATTTTTGGAATATGAATAACTTAGAACCAATGGTGACTTACAAGAGTAATCTGTAAAGTACACATAATAGCATTAATACTCTCTGTGCTTTTCTGCAACCAGTCCATTTCACATACACTACTGTCAGTGAATCATCCTTATAATGACAAGTATAAACATGCATTTTCTGCTCAAAATTTCTCCTCCCCCCCTGCATTCAAATCCTTCCTCTAAGTTTCTCATTCCTTTCATAATGCTTTGAACATTCATTACTCCCCAAACAATTTTTATTCTTTTTTTTAATAACCATAACTGCGCACCTGTAATGCAGTTATCTCTGGATATTGATGAATCAAATACTCTCTCCTAAATGAAACCTCTGGCAAAAAGGAGATTCACCCTTTTTAAAATACTCTATACTGTGGGGCCTCGGTGGCTCAGTTGGTTAAGCGTCTGTCTTTGATAAGGGACAAACTATATTCTAACATGGTTCAGCAAACCAGTAAGGGAATTCCAGTCCCTGTCTCAAAGCCCTCTGGATTCTTCTTTCCTACCCTGTTGTCCAGTGCACCAAAAGTACCAAGTATGTGGAAGGAGAAGGGTATAAATTACCCTCCCCGCTGGTGCTTGGAGCTCAGACCTTTGGAGAACAGTCTCCTCTAAGCCCACCGGTGTTAAGGTGTTAAATTAACCCCTGATCCTCCAAAGTCTCTTGAGTGCTGTTTGGTTCTTCCATCAGGATCCAGTCCAGGTTCTGTAACCTTCAGTTCAGGTCATGATCTCAGGGTCTTGGGATTGGCTGGTGTAGTGCTCCCTGCTCAATGGGGTGTGTGCTTTTTCCTGGCCTCTGCCCCTCCCCACTGCTCCTGCTCTCTCTCAAATAAACAAAATCTACCAAAAAAAAAAACAAAAACAAAACAACAACAAAAACCCTATGCTCTTTTTTTTGAAGATTTTATTTATTTTTCAGACAGAGAGAGCACAAGCAGGGGGAACAGTGGGCAGAGGGTGAAGTAGGCTCCCTGTTGAGCAAAAAGCCTGATGTGCCACTCCATCTCAGGACTCTGGGATCATGACTTGAGCCAAAGACAAACACTTACCCACTAAGAGATCCAGGCATCCTTCTATACTTGTTTTTGATATGTAAGTAGGAGAGCCAAAACTTTAAAAATTAGGTATTCTTACTTAATTAGGAAAATTACTAAGTATGAGAGACTGTCAAGCAATGAAGAAACATACTGAACATAACTGATGAGGTTCCTCTCCTCAGAGTGCTTTCAATCCCATAAAAAGTTCAATCCTGTTTAATATTATCTTCTTTTATATTTTAAAGAATCATCTTTAGAAAAGCGTGCTAATTTTTCATTAATCTAAATCTGTAGGAATACTTTTCAGACCATAAGGCCATGACAAGAATTTTACTGATACAATCAGGCGTTATATATTATCTTCCAATACAAATTAATTGAGAAAGAAGCATTTTAAATGATATGGAAAACAAAGGCAAAGGAAATGTAAATAAATTAAATTTCCTGGGGGTGCCTGGGTGGCTCAGTGGGTTAAAGCCTCTGCCTTTGGCTCAAGTCAAGATCTCAGGGTTTTGGGATTTGCATCGGGCTCTCTGCTCAGCAGGGAGGCTGCTCTCCCCCCACCCCCCACCCCGCCTCTCTGCCTACTTGTGATCTGTCAAATAAATAAATAAAATCTTTAAAAATAAATTTCCTTGTAACTTGCAGCCCATTAACAAATACTTGAGACAGGCAAAGTAGGACCTTTCTCCAGGAACTACCAACTGTTTTAATGTTAATGTCTTGCTAGAGGAAAAAACAACCTTAACCTGACAATAGCTAGGTTTCCAGGATCCTATAAACCTTTAACATATAAAAATTCTTTTGGAGCTTCCTTGGTCTCTACCCTGACAAACTTAAAATTATATAATGAACTGCTCCTCACAATCCCAGGGCAGCTTTTTTACCCATGGGTCCTGTGCCCAAGCTTTAATATAATCACCTTCTTTGCACCAAAAATGTTTCAAGTGTTCTTTCTTACCATTCACTCCCGGAACCACCAATGACATCATTTTGGTACCCAACATGGGGCCCAAGTCTTCTCTTCTCCACTCTGAACCTTCTGCAAACTCAGTGTGTCCTTCCTCTTTTCTTCCTTTACTTTCATTTCAGGGGCTTTTTAGGAAGCACAGTCTTACCGAACACTTCCATGTCAATTACTCAGGCCGCAATCCTCTAGTCCATGGCTTCTCTATAGGGATAAATTAATAGCCTGCCTTTTGGCTGGAAGCTATTACTATGGCCGGAAGGGCAAAAAGACTCAGAAACTTGATGTCCTCTCTTTATTCCTATTTTTTTTTTAAGATTTTTATTTATTTGACAGACAGATCACAAGTAGGCAGAGAGAGAGAGAAGGAGGAAGCAGGCTCCCTACTGAGCAGAGAGCCCGATGTGAGGCTTGATCCCAGGACCCCGGGACCCGGCTGAAGGCAGAGGCTTTAACAACTGAGCCACCCAGGCGCCCCCTATTTTTTTTTTTTTTAAGATTTTATTTATTTATTTGAAAGAGAGTGGGCAAAAGAAAACAAGCACAATTGGGGTGGTGGAGCACAGGCAGAGGGAGAGGCAGACTCCCCACTGAGCAGGGAGCCTGACAGGGCTGGATCATGGTACTGTGGAATCATGACCTGAGTGGAAGGCAGATGCTTAACCAACTGAGCAATCCAGGCACCCCCTCTTTATTCCTATTCCTATTCCTATACAAAGTTGTCACTCTTGGGCACAGGACACCCACCTAAGTCACTTGCAGAGCTGCCAATCTCAAGACTCCCATGTGAGGTTTTCTCCTCATTGGTCTAATGTGATCCCCTCCACATCTCTGGAAGAGCCACTTCTGGCCATAAGAACTCCACTGGGAGCCAGTCAAAACCAGTATAAAATTGAATTAAAATCCAGCCAGGGACATTTCCTAGAGAAATCAGCTGTAAGGACTACATGTGTTGGAATATCACTTTGACCATGATAAATTTCTACCTTTACTATTTCTTTCAATATTCCCTACTAACAAATTAAAAATTTGGTAATTTTCCTTTGTAAAACTAACCTAGTGTTTTCCACGAGTTAAAAATGGTGGGTTCTTCACAGCATGGTGTGGAAAGGCAAAGCATGACACAGTGTTTTGGTACATTCAACAGCACTGATTTGTAGCCTTGGATTCAGGGAGGAAGTAGGGAGATACTAGCAACCTCTCCCACAGGGAAGTATGGTGATCACAGCAATTTTGTTCAAGGGATGCCTGAAGTTCCTTTGACACCAGGAACCTTTAACATATACTGCATGGAACACCACCTGGGAGATTTGAGAGGGAAAAAACTGATCTTCTTTTGTAATACTGCATGGCCTCAGTACTCCTTAGAAGATGAGGAAAAATGGCCCAATAATGGGACATTAAACTTTAATATGATCTATCAGTTAGATTTCTTCAGCAGAAAAACAGGGCAAATGGACAGATACACCCTATGTCCCGGTCTTCGTGTCTCTGTATCAGGACCCCAACCTAACAGCCTCATGCAGAATGCCTTTGGCCACTAACCAATCTAAGAAACTCCCTGCTGAGATACTGGATGATTGTCTAAACAGGGCTCCTCTGAATAAACCCAGGTTGCTAGAGGAAACACAGGTCATTCCTGATGAATGAAACACTTACTCTTTCTCACTGCTTCTCCTAATGGACCCAGGTTACTCTAGCTGTATGTGGGGGCTTGTCCCTCATTCATTTCTTGGGTTAATGGCTATGATCATTGGAGTCAATTATCTCTGGTTAATCTAACTGGGGAAAAGGACTTTAAGGAATATTCCTAGAAGCTGCTTGGAAACTCCTTTTGTTTTGGGAAAGTTCTCTCTCTTCTTTGGCCCAAGATGGACTGCCTATTTCAACTTGTTGGTGGAAAGAAAATCTGTCTTATTTGCCCAAGCTGATGAGCTTTAGGACTGGCAGTCCTCACTGTCTGCCCTCCAGGCTTTTATTGGCCTCCAGCCCTCCTGTGGGCGCCTCACCTTTTCTACTTTACCCTCCCCCCATCCTGTTTCTGCAACACTTGGGTGCAGCCTGGCTCCTATTCCAACCTCCATTTCTGGGGCACCATTGGCCCCTCCTCCTCCCCTCCTGTCAAGGAGTAAAAAGCACCCCCCTTGAACTTATGCCACCCACTTGAGATATTCTCACCAGTGCCCCAGGAAAAAACTGACAATGGAAAACAAACTGACATTTAAGTAGACCCAGCCTTCCGGAATATAATTCATATTCAAGCTAATTTAATTTGTTAGATTAATTAAGATAGGTACATCTTTAAAGTTATCAACATTAAATTTGAAACTTATGCTACCTAGGTTTACTAAGGGTCAAATAAACTCACAGTTTCTGTTGCAATTTGTCAGCAAAAAGATGACTTAAAATGATGGTTAATTTTATCTGTCTCAAATTTTTCAACAGTAATTATTAAGATGGCTTTCAAAGTCTATAACCTGAAACTTTAAAGTTTTTCTCCGATAATATATTGGATTGAGCTCACTGGACATCTGAGACTTTTCCAAATGAGATAAAATGCTAAAGCACTGATCACTGAATGTAAATTTCTGCTTTTTGATTCTTATTGCAGAGAACCTAAAGATACTCGGATCTGTTGGCAAACACATTTTGTGCTTTATTAAAAGACTATACTATAGAAAAACATGTTTTAAAATTATGAAATGTATGCATAAATTTGCCATCTAAAGAATTCTGGTTTAACAGACAGTTCAAAATTGGTTACTACCTAGTGTTGGACCGTCGGGATCGAGAAACCCAGGGGAGACAATAAAATGGCAGCTGATCCTCCATCTTGCCGCCTTCACCCCGAGACCTCCCTCGGGACTTTCCTCCACAAGCGGTTCCTGCATCCAGGGACCGCCCAAGGACACGTCATCTTGGGGAAAACAGAACCTATGCAGGAAAACCGAAACTGGACTAAACCAAAGACCCCACACCATATAATGCCATGTATGGCCCTCACCCCGACCCCACACCATATAAGGCCACATATGATCCTCACTCCATGTATACCACCCCACCCTCACCCTATAAAAACTCATCCATTACCTCTCTGGGCACAACATCCCTGGCCTCTGCGACGCTGCCTTGTGAGCCACAGAACCTCGGCCGAGGGTGCTTCCATTAAAGCTTGCCTTGAACCTACTTACCTGGCTTCTCACCTTCACTTTCTCGCCGTGGACTCAAACCTGACACCTAGTTTTCACTGGTGACAAAGGTTTCTAAGAGTTAAAATTCTTCTGCTAACTCTTATTAAGACTGATGGAAATATGGAAAGCAACTTGGTATGTAGAAATGCTGTAGAAGGTTTATAAAGGGAAATGCTTGGAAAGGAACTTTATAGTGGTCAGGACTAAAGTTGAAATGAATGCATTTTAAAAGTACATTGGTATAAGATTGAAATTCTGGTTTTCTCTCTGTCAAAAACACAAAGTTTTCTTGGATTGTTGGTCTGATCTAGATAAGAAAATGTGAACAAGTGTTTTTTCCTCTATTGTCTGCCTGGAAAACTAAAGTTTTTTACATTTTGTCTTTATCAGGTCTTTAAGACAGTTAAAAGTGTCTCAATATTAAAAGGGCAAAGTTTTGCTAACAATTATATAACCCTACATATTTGCCTTTAGAATCTCTTATTGTCAACTTGGTTAAATAAATATGTTTTAAGTTTTGTAATGATCTGTAATACTATTCGGGCATGTGCTTTAAACTTTCTGGCATTTTAAACAAACTTCCCTGAGGTTTTATTATAAATGAAGTCTTTTTGAGTAATTAGGCCTTTATATTTGGTATGTTAAGTTGCTCTGGAAGCACTGTTAAACAAATAATAAGCATTTTTTTCAAGATTGTATTTATTTATTTGACAGACAGAGATCACAAGTAGGCAGAGAGGCAGGCAGAGAGAGAGGAAGGGAAGCAGTCTCCCCGCTGAGCAGAGAGCCCGATGCAGGGCTTGATCCCAGGACCCCGGGATCATAATCTGAGCCAAGGCAGAGGCTTTAACCCACTGAGCCACCAGGCGCCCCAATAATAAGCATTGTTATGTTTGTGTAAGTGCCATAACTATTCTAGAAATTATATGCAATTCCTAAACTTTTAATATATTTTGGTATGAGGCAATCACTTTCACTGTTTATTGAAGTGTTAGGTGTCACAGAAATAACTGGATTTCCTTGCCAGCTATATATTATGTACTCTTATCAGATCTTTAACCATGTCCATTTTTTAATCTTTTGTCATTTGTAGTTATTGTACTTATTCTCTTCCAAAACATGTTTCATCTTCAATGAGATTCATAAAAAGGGCTTTGACAAATACAGGTTTTTGATATCTTTAAAATCATAAAACTAAAACTGATAAAAATTTCCAGACCTAACTAAAAGTTGCATTCAAACTGAACAAGAATTAGTAACATGGAACTAAATGAACTTAGGAAGCTGATTATAGCTTTTGTGACCCGTGCTTGAAACATTGCTAGTTCTCGAATGTTCTCTCTTCCAGATTAAGGAAACTTCCTTGTAAGATATGCATGACTTACAGAGATATGAGAAGATATTCCACTGTGAACAGTTTGAAGCATTTAACTTTTCTCTCTACCCTAACCCTCTGCAAGTCAGAAACTCTCAGTGAGTATTCTAACTTTCATGGTAATCAGTTATTTGCACAAGTTCAATAAGAATCTATTCCTGTAACAGGACACCACTGGAAATACTGGGTATTTTACCAAGGCTTTTAATGGAACGTCATATCTGAGAGACATGCATAGACTCAGATATGACCATACAGCATTAAGGAACCAAGGTTGACTTTATGAAGCATGAAGTCAATAGAGCTCATTGGAAATGTTGGCCTGATACTTTGCTTACAGAGTTCCCAGTAGCCTTACCAGGCAAGTAAGAAATGTCACTTTCTACCAGGTGCAGGAACCTCAGGTTATTTGGGGGACAGCCAGAAGAGAAATTCATCCAAATCTACAGGTATTACAGACATATCTGCTGGCAACTATTTGGCTTGGCTTCTGGCCTGGAGAGGTTACTAAAAGTTCAACTGAGATTCCTTAAAAGTTCCAGCAAAGCAGATTTTAAAAGATCTACATGATCAATCACTATTCTTGGTGAGTTTATGTAAATAATTAATCCAGGCTTTTTTAAATTGGACTTGTTTTTCAAATGAATTAGTATTGATTTGGCTATCTATGATAAAAATGAGGGTGATTATAGAGAGAAAATGTTTCAATAACCCATCTTTGTAGAGATTAGATTTTAAGCACTTAAGACACAAGACAACTGGGGCACCTGGGTGGTTCAGCGGGTTGGGCCTCTGCCTTCGGCTCAGGTCATAATCTCGGGGTCCTGGGATCGAGCCCCGCATCAGGCTCTCTGCTTGGCAGGGAGCCTGCTTCCTCTCTCTCTCTCTGCCTACTTGTGAGCTCTGTCAAATAAATAAATAAAATCTTTAAAAAAAAAAAAAAAGACACAAGACACTGAGTTTGTAATGTGCTCCAACCATTAACTTATATTTTTTATTTCCATAAAGGTGCCCCTTATTAATTACCTGATTACCTGCTAAACAAAAAGAGTATATGATAGTTAACACCACTTGCCACACAATTAAGGCTTTAAATGACTGACAAATGGTATTAGATATTTTAACTGCTGTACAAGGAGGAACTTGTGCTATCATAAAAATAGAATGTTGTGTATACATTGTAGCTATTGCAAAAATGTAACAGGACTTCTAAAAGATATAAATATTTAAATTGACACTTTAAATTTAATCTCTCTCTTTCCTTTAGTGACTGGTTAAACTCCTAGACTGGAAGAAGATTTTGGTTAGCTATCAAAGGCCTTTTTTATTGGGCTTCTTTTTCTCATAATAATAGCCTTATTTTGTTGTTTCTGGTGTCTCCCTGGCTGGTGCCAAGACTACTTCGCTGCCAATAGATGATCCTTTTTACTCGAGAAAGTTCACTTTTGTTGTCTATCTTGGATTCAGCTGCCCCTGCCTTTGGTAATTGCTATATATAAGTTCCTCCAACTGACCAATGTTGACCTACAGGTAAGAACATCTCTACTCATTTCTTCCGGAAGAAGTTACAGAAGACCTTCCACCCTCAACAACCTTAAAAATTAAAAGGTCAAAATTTTTCAGGGGGAATGATGTGGAAAACAAATGCAAAAGGAAACGTAGATAAAATTAAAATTTCCATATAACTTGCAGGCCACTGATAATTACTTGAGACAAGCAGAGTATGACATTTCTCCAGGAATTCCCAACTGTCTTAATGTTAATGCCTTGCTAGAGGAAAAAACAACCCCAGCTTGGCAATTGCTAGGCTTCCAGGGTTCTGTTAAGTCTTCTATAACATATAAAAATCCTTTTGGAGACTTTGTCTCTATCCTCCCAACTTAAAAGTATATAATCAACTGCTCCTCATAATCCCAGTGCAGCTCTTTCTACCCACAGGTCCTATTCTCATGCTTTAATATAACTACGTTTTTTGCACCAAAAATGTCTCAAGAACTCTTTCTTGGCAGTTTGCTCCTGGACCCCCTATCAATCATATCATTAAAGTGATAATCTCATGACAATCTGTATTCTGTTCCCTTTAGTATGTTTGGATCCATTTTATAAATTATTTTATATATAGATCTCTATGTCTAAGGAATGAATAAAAAAGTCCTTCACATGTTTAGCTTTCACTAATTTAAAATCATTAGGAAGGTTTTCTCAATATTAAGTATTGATGATAGGGACTTTTCTACTATATTCTACTAGAAGAAAACCAGGTTGACTATATATGTAAGTTTATACTAAGAACAGCACCATACTGTTATGTGAAAGTACGTCTGTAGGCCTACTTACTTAACATTTAAAATATAAAACGATAACACTTTGATTTCTTCTAATAAAGAAGAGCAGGCAAATCCAAGAAAATCTGGCAATCTCTCAGACTCCGTTAAAAGGATCCATAATATAACACTGGCACAAAAATTATTTTGAGCTAAAGACATTTGAGTTCCTCAAATTACTTCCCTACCGTAAAGTATAACCTTCCAAAAGAACTCAATTGTCATAAATCCACTCCTAGGAAAGAACTCTAATTTTCTCAGAGGAAAAGTAAACAGCACACAAACACAGACATTGTCATAAAATGATCATATCTCCAATATGTTCTCCAATATGATGAATGTAAGGGCCCTTCATCTTTTCAAAGTCATTTGTTATCCCATAAGTAACCTTTCCCCTCTTTTTTAAAAAGTGATTTATTTCCCCTAAATGCTCTTCTTCTTCTCCTTAGTATATAAGGCCCAAATTCTAACACCTGGTTTGAGTCACACTTCTGTGTGAACTCCAGTATATACATATGTAATTAAGTCTGTTTTTTTCTTTTCTCTTGCTAATCTTTGTCAGTTTAATTCACAGACAACCAAGAATTATTAAATTAAGAGGCTAGGGAAAAATTTTTTCTTTCACAAGACACTAAACTACAGCTATAGATTTAAATCTCGTTATTTTCTTATCATGCTTTGTTGCATATTAAAAATATTAAATATATAAAATCCTCATTTCTTCTAAAGGAAATTATTTTGTCTTGTAAATAAATG
This sequence comes from Neogale vison, assembly GCF_020171115.1. Classification (NCBI taxonomy): domain Eukaryota; kingdom Metazoa; phylum Chordata; class Mammalia; order Carnivora; family Mustelidae; genus Neogale; species Neogale vison. The sequence goes on from NC_058103.1 coordinate 34,457,204, forward strand.
CCCAAGAAAAGGTTGAGAGTTCTGTCTGAATATGTCTCAATTCTTATTAAGTCCAGGCAGGAGGTGTTATACTGATAACAGAATTTTCAGATATATAACCAAGTAACAATTCACTTACTGTATGCCCTCTCAAAATATTTCTAAAACTTTAACCCAGAGACTGAACAACACTGCAGGCTTTACTTTCCTTTTTCTCTCTTTCTATTATTCCCCATTATCAGAAGGCAAAGAAGGAAGGTGAAAAGTTAAGTAAGAAGGGCAGTCTGTTGGGCTGTTTTCTAAAGAAAGCTATAAAGCTTTGAGATGCTTCTAAAAAAACTAAAAAAGAAACAAAAGAAGCCTTTCAAGAACTATTTTACAAATCAACCTAAGTGCCTTACAATATTAAGCACTTCTAAATCTAAATCATCTAAATTTGAGTGCATGTTTTCCAAAATCAGATGAAACTCTTTTATCAAAGTGATGTGGGAAACAAAGGCAGAAGAAAAGTTTTTAAATTTCCTTACTACCTAAAGCCCACTGACAAGTCCTTGAAACAGAAAGAGTGACATTCCTCTAGGGACTCAACTGCCTCAATGCTGACACTTTGCTAAGGGCAAAAGGCAATCCTAGCCCTAGCCCGAACCCTCCCCTCACCATCCTGTTAAGTCTACTAACATATAAAAATTCTTTTGGGAACTTTCTCTATCTCTAAGTCCCCCAATATACATGTTGGCAATCACCCCCAAGCATATGGTCCACCAATATACATCTGAAGAGTTTCATGACTAAGGTTTTATTAGACGGTAGGTACTATATGACCTTTTCCCAACAATAGCTAGCCCCCTAAGGTTCTGGAAACCTTGCTTCCAAAATTTCTTAGAGACTTACACTATCACTAACCTCCTCCCAACTTGAAAGTATATAAAGGGACCACTCCTCATGACCCCTTTGCAGCTCTTCCTGCCCGTGGGTCCTGTCCCTGTGCTTTAATAAAATCACCTTTTACACCAAAGACATCTCAAGAATTCTTTTGACATTTATCAGCTTTGAACCCTAATGTGTTTCCTACATCAAAAGTACTCAATAAATAGAGCACCAAAACTTCAGTTTTGAAACTTTTTAGTGAATTGCAACCACTGAAAACAAAGATGTAGAGGAAGATGATTAAATTCATCCTTCCAAACGCAAAGGAGGAACTGGATAACTTGAAGAACAGAAGCTCACACCAGATACAAATTTTTTCTGAAACTGTATACTTGGGCTTCATAATACCTTAAGTTGTGAGAACAGTGTTTCTGGAGGAGCTCCCATTTTCAAATGAAATTACTATATGAATATTTAGTACATAACTGAATAAAATTGAGAAGGCCTACAATTTTGCAACATCTTACTATGATGAAACATTCCCAAGAATCATAGACACAAGTTATCTTTAAAAATTTTAACCTAAAAATATTTGTCAAAACAAGAAATTCTGAATGGAACAAAAAGACATCACCTATGGAAGAAGTAACACTTATTTTTGCAGAGAAAAACATTCTGTAACTTACTACTGCTTTTTGCTTATGATTTTAATTATGATATTTTAAACATGAAATAAAATATTTACTCAAAATGCTCAAAATAAATAAATAAATAAAAGGAGATACTACGCAATTTAGTTTTAAAATAAGAATTTTAAAATTACACTTGTTAATAAAATATCAATGATACAATATTTTAGATTGATATGGTAAAAAACTGCTTGAAACATGTAAATACGTACAAAAAGTTATTATTCTGCTTTTGTTGCTTCTTACTATGTTATGATAATAAAAAATGTTTTTTTAAGATTTTATTTATTTATTTGACAGAGAGAGACACAATGAGAGAGGGAACACAAGCAGACAGTGCGGGAGAGGGAGAAGCAGGTTTCCCAGTGGGCAGGGAGTCCAATGCAGGGCTCAATCCCAAGACCCTGGGATCATGACGTGAGTTGAAGGAAGAGGCTTAAGTACTGAGGCGCCCAGGTGCCCCTATAGTATAAATAAAAATTTTAACTGTGACATTAAAGTACATGCATATTTGGGGGGGTTTTGTTGTATTTTTTAGGAGATGGTTTTATTTTTGAAAATATTATTTTGAAAATAGTTTTCAAGTAAACTTGTTTTATGAGTAAACCAATATAAATGCAATTTGCTGGTCAATAAATATTTCAAAACATATAATTTTTTAAATGTCCCTTTTCTCTCCAACATATTAATGTTGTTAGAAATAACAAATTATCTCTGTAGCCTACTTATAAACTGCCTGACACTTATTTGACTGCAGTTCACGAACCACTGGACAGAGAGAAAGTCAAAAATTACACTGTAGGATATTGTGGTTAACAGAGCAAACAAAAGTGGCCTAAAAGTCAGGTAAATGTTGCATTTCAAAAATCAACATTATGACTCTTCTAAGACAAACTACAGGAAACACTAAAATTCTGGCAAAGCATATTACATACTAACAAAAAATTTAAATAGAAGTATCTGAGAGGGGCGCCTGGGTTGCTCAGTGGCTTAAGCCTCTGCCTTCGGCTTGGGTCATGGTCTCAGGGTACTGGGATCGAGCCCCAAGTCGGGCTCTCTGCGCAGCAGGGAGCCTGCTTCCCTTCCTCTCTCTCTCTGCCTGCCTCTCTGCCTACTTGTGATCTCTGTCTGTCAAATAAATAAATAAAATCTTTAAAAAAAAAACAAAAAGAAATATCTGAGAAACAATAAAGATCTTTGAGTGGACACTTGTTCTATTCTAGGACAAATAATCAAATGCAAGGATAACAGGATAGCTGCAAATTTTTTTAAAGATAAAAAATACATATAAATCAGATTATAATGGAGGAATGCAAATCAAAACAAGATCAAGCATGCCTATAGACTATATCAGATTTTTTTCCCTAAATCAAAATAACAAATACACTCCTTTCATTGAATTGTAGTTGTAAAATTATTTTAATCCTCACTATGGAAAGACTAGTATTTTATGGCAAAAAAAATGAAAATATTAGTTGAATTTACATTAGCTAAGTGTAAGTTCTCTCTTTGAAAGTTTACAGTTGCATTCAACTAAACCACTTCATTGTCTCCTCTCCTTCCCTACAAAAGATAAACAGGATATTATGCAATTTTCCATTTCAGTGATAGCAAGAACTATCAGAATTTCTTTCAGAGGTAATTACTCTATTTAGTTATAGATTCAGTATGTCCATAGGGGAGGTGAGATGAGAAGGCCCGGCTCCTATGTCATCATCTTGAACTGAACTTCAGAAACTTAAGGGACAAGTTATTTTATCAAGAGCCAGACCTTATGGTGCTAAATCCCAATATATTTGTTCAAGATGGACACACAGGAGCCTCCTGATCTCACCACTTCCAACAGGCTCACTGAATCAACAAGTACAAACGAACCACCTTTCTGAAAGAAATCCAAAACCTAGCTAAGCAAATAGTACACATTAGGCAACAAGAAAATAATTATACCACCCATATCAAAATGGGACACAGCATACGCACAACTGCTGGAAGCCAATAAAAATAAAGATGGCACCTTGGACAATCACAGAGGTTTGACAGAAAACAAAGAGCTTGAGTTGGTCTGATTAATAAGGTACGTTTCCTACAGAGGGCCACTTTGTAAAATTGGAAGAGGTTGCTACTTATTCTAATAAATCAAAACCAATACACAGAGTCAAGAAAAATGAAGGAACACAAAAATATGTTCTAAACAAAAAAACAGTATCAAACTCTACATACAGATAATAAAATGAAGGTAAATTATGTACCTAACAAAGATTTCAAAATAATGTTATAAAAATGCTCTCCAAGGTTAAAAGAACAATACACAAAGTGAGAATGTCAATAAAGAGAAAATATTAGAAAATACCAAATCAAGAACTGACCTGAAAAATTCAATAGAAGGATTCACAAACAGGCTAGATTAAGTGGGGAAAAAAAAAATCAAATTTGAAATCAGGGCAATGCAATTCATTCCGTCAAAGTAGAAAAAGAATGTAAAATAAAAAAGAGTGAAGATAACTCTTAAGAGACTTATGGGACACCAGAGCTGACAAATACACTCATGGTAGATGTCCATGTTTTTTCAAGGAGAAAAAAGAAAGGGTCTTCCCAACCTGAGCAAAGAAAAAGACATCCAGATCCAAGAAACCTGGAGGGGGGGACCACAAAAGACCTTGAAGAGCTAAAACAATATTGAAAAAGAAGAATAGGGGCACCTGGGTGGCTCATTGGGTTAAGCCTCTGCCTTCGGCTCAGGTCATGATCTCAAGGTCCTGGGATGGAGCCCCACATCGAGCTCTCTACTCAACGGGGAGCCTGCTTCCCTCTCTCTGCCTGCCACTCTGACTATTTGTGATCTCTCTCTCTGTCAAATTAAAAAATAAAAAAATAAAAATAAAAAAATAAAAAATAAATCTTTAAAAAAAAAGAAAGAAAGAAAAAGAAGAACAAAGCTGGAGGTATTATGGTCCCCCATTTCAAACTATACTAAAAAGCTATAATAATTAAAGTAGTACAAAAACAAACACACAAATCAATAGAACAGAACACGGTCCAGAAATCAATGCATGTATATATGGCCAATTAATTTACAACACAGAGTACAGGAATATACAATCAGGAAAGGACAGTCTCTTTAATAAATGGTGTTGGGAAAACTTGACATGTTCATAAGAATGAAACTATATCTCTAACTCACATATACACAAAAATTAACTCAAAATGGACTAAAGAACTCATACATCCCGAGAGTGGAAAAAAAAATCCAATTAATACATCAGCAAGGGAACTGAGTAGACACTTTTCCAAAGACGACATGCAAATGGCCAAATGGTACATGAAAATGTGCTCAACATCACTAAACATTAGGGAAATGCAAATCACAACCACAATGATAAATCATCTCATACTTGATAGAATGTCTGCCATCAAAAAGATAACAGGTATCAACTGCTGGTAATGAGCTAGAGAAGAGGAAACCCATGTGCACTCTTGGTAGGAATGTAAATTAGTGCAGCCACTATGGAGAACAGTACAGAAGTTGTTCAAAATATTAAAAACAGAACTATGATGTTGTCTAGCAATGCTAATTCTGGGTATTTATGCAAAGGAAATAAAATCATTACGTTGAAGAGAATCTGCACCCCCAATTTCAGTGCAGCACTATTTACAATAGCCAACACATGGAAACAATCTACAGATTTACCAAAGAATAAAAGGATAACGAGATGTTTGTATATATATACAAGATGGAATTTTATATAGATAAAAGATATCTATATAAAAGATAAAAGAATGGCATCCTGCCATTTGCAACAATATGGTGAACCTTGAGGTGGAAATGGTAAGTGAAACAAATCAGACAGAAAAGTACAAATACTCTATGATTCCATCTACATGTGGAATTTTAAAAAATGAACTCATAGAAACAAAGAAACTGTGAGTTGCTAGCAATAGGGGCTGATGAGATGGGGGACATGCATGAAGGTGTAAGGTAGAAACTTACACTGAGAGGTGCCTATGTGGCTCAGTTGGTTAAGCATCTGCCTTTGGCTCAGGTAGTGATCCCAGGACCCTGGGATTAAGCCCTACATTGGTCTCCCTGCTCAGTGGGGAGCCTGCTTCTCCCTCTCCCTCTGCCCCCAACTCATGGTTGCTCTCTCTCTCTTAAATAAAATCTTTAAAACTATAAGAAACTTACACTGATAAGGTAAGTGCTTAGGAAATAATATACAGCATGGTACTTAGAGTTAACAATACTGTTTTGTGTATTTGGATGCTGCTAAGAAAGAACAGTTCATGCAGTCTCACAAGGAAAAAATCTGTAACTATATGAGGTGATGGATGTTAACTAAACTTATTGTGGTAACAATTTGGCAATATATACATATATCAAATCACTATACTATATACCCTGAACTAATACAGGGTATTAGGTATTATGTATCAATAAAACCGGGAAAAAATTAAAGTTAAGGAAGGTGTAAAGATACTTTCTGACCAAATAAAGATATAGAAATTATAATATTGGAACCAAATTAAAACTCCAGATCTGAAAGGTATAAAACTGACATGAAAATTCACTAGAGGAATGCAATATTAAATATGAACTGTCAGAAGAAAGAATTGATGAATCTGGAGATAGATAAATGGACACTATGGAAACCAAAGAACAGAGAAGGAAAAAAAGAAAAAAAGAAAAACATGAACAGGGGCTCAGGGAAATAGGAGACACAACTAAAAGACACCAACATGTATAATGAGAATATCAGAAAGAGAAAAAGTGAAAGGAGCAGACAAATATTACAAGAAAAAAATGGTTGAAACTTCCAAAATTTGATGTAAAACATTATGCATCTAAGAACCTCAACCAACACTAGTTAAGATAAACATAAAGAGATGCACATGTGGACACATCAACAACACTGAAAATGTGAAATCTCTAACTGAGAGCAATTAGAGAAAACGGAGTCATCACATACACTGGAACTCCGGTAAGATAAACAATGGCATTCTCATCAGAAACAAGGAAAGCTAGAACACAGTAAAAATGGATAATATATTTAGACTACAGAAAGAAAAAAGCAACCTGTCAAACAAGACCTCAGACCAATGAAGTAATATTTTTTTCTAAGTGAAGGCAAAATAGAAACATTCACAAATAAGGAAAAATTGGCAGATTTATTTCTAGCTGAACCCCCTCATAAGAAATACTTTTTAAAAAGCTTTCAGGACTGAAAGAAAATGACACCAAATTATAATCAAAATACACACACACACACACACACACACATCATGAAGTGCAAAGGTTAAGTATGCAACTATAAAAAAACAAATAATTGCATATTTCTCCTTTTTTTCTTAATTGATTTAAAAAGCAATTGCATAAAATAGTATATACGTAATTATATTCTTGGGCCTGTAACACACAGAAACAAAATATAATTGACAAAACAGCACGAAAGGCTTGGGAAGGAGAATGCTGTACTGAGTTAGGAAATGACACTAGATGGTAACTCGAACCACAAGAATATAAAGAATCAAAATGGTAAATAAGAATACTAATATAAAAAACACTATTATACACACACACACACACACACACACACACTTTCTTCTCTTAGTTTCTTGAAAAGACATAAAATTATATAACCTAATAATAATAACAATGTTTGAATAGTTGACCTTTAAACACTATGTGTTTTAACTATTCAGGTCCACTTATAATCAGGCTTTTTATATTACAGTATTGTAAATGTATTTTCACTTCTTGATCTTCTTCATGATTTTCTTAGTATTTATTTCATTTTCCCTAGCTTACTTTTCTGTAAGAATATGGTATATATAATACATATAACATACAAAAGTATATGCTAATTGACTGCTTATATTATCAGTAAGGCTTCTGGTCAACAGTAAAAATCAGTAAACTGATTAAATCAGTAAAATGTTTTTGGGGAGTCACAGCAGATTTCTGACCACTAACACTCATGGTTTCAAAGGTCACCTATATCGTTGGGATGGTACAACATATATAGAGGAAATATGTGTAATAACTGTAGAAGGGAGAAGAGAATTACATAGGAATATTTTCATATCTCACTGAAACTGTTATTATAAATATATAGAATCTAATAAGATATTTGACAAAAGCTCTAGAGTAACTACTAAGAAAATATTTTTAAAATACAGTGAAAAATGTTAAAGGAATTATAATGTTATACTATTGGAAAACTGAATGACCATATATACAAAAGAATGAGTTGTGTCCTTACACTACACAAATATTAGTAAAAAATGGATCAAAGGCCTAAATGTATGACCTAAAAGTATAAAATTCCTAGAAGGAAACGTAAGGCAAAAGCTTCATGACATTGGATTTATCAATGATTTCTTGGGTATGACCCCAAAGATAGAGGCAACAAAAGAAAAAAGAGACAACTTGGACTTTGTTAAAATTAAAACAAACAAACAAAAAAACTCTATATCAAACCATGATGTCAACAGAATCTAAAGGCAACCAAGAATGGAAGAAAATATTTACAAATCATATATCTAATAAGGGATGAATATCCAGAATACACAGGGAATGTTTAAACTTCAACAACAAAGAAACAAACAACCCAATTTAAAAATAAGCAAAGGGCTTGAACAGACCTTTCTCCAAAGAAGATATACAAATGACCAATAAGCACATGAAAAGATGGTCAACATCATAAATCATTTGGGAAATGCAAATCAAATAAATGAGATACCACCTCGCAGTCATTAAGATGACTTCAATTTAAAAAAAAAGGAAAATAATAAGTGTGGAGAGAATATGGAGAAATTAGAACCTGTATGCACTATTTGTGCAAATTTTAAAGGATACAGCCATTGTGGAAAATAATATGACAGTTCCTTAAAAAGGTTAAAAGTGGAATTACCAAAGAATCATCCATTTTCATTTCTGGGTATATATCCAAAAGAATTAAAAGCAGGATTTGAAGAAGTATTTGTATAGCAAAATTCATAGCAGCATTATTCATATTAATTAAAATGTGGAAGGAACCTAAGTATCTACTGACAGATGAATCAATAAATGTGGTATATGTATTCAGTGGAACCCAAAAAGAAAGAAACTTTGACATACACTACAACATGAATGAACTCTCATATGCTGTGTGAAATAGGCCAGTCACAAAAGAACAAATATTGTATGATCCTATTTATAGGAAGTTTCTGAAGTAGTCAGCTTCTTAAAGACAGAAAGTAGAATACTGGTGGCCAACAGCAATTTCCTGAGAATTAGAGGGAGCCAAAAAATGGGAGTTAGTGTTTAACGAGTGGGGTTTCATTTAGAAGAGAGGAAAACATTCTGGAGATAGATATCAACCAAACAACATAAGTGTACTTAATATTTTTGGAAAGTACACCTAAAAATTGTTAAGATGGAAAATTTTATGAGCATTTTGCCACTTTAAAAAAATTGGGGAATAAAAAGGAGTCAACCATTTCAGAGAATACCTTGGTATTTCCTTAAAATGCTAAACATGAAGTCACTATATGAACTAGCAATTCCATTCCTTGCTATATATCAAAGAGAAAAGAAAACGTATTTCCCTACAAAAACTTTACATGAATGTTTGTAACAGTATTATTCATAACAACAAAAAGTGGGACAATCCAAAAGCCTATAAACTGATAAATGGATAAATAAAATATGGCATATCCAAAATGGCCACGGTGGAAAACAGTATGGAGATTCCTCAAAAAATTAAAAATAGAGCTACCCTATGACCCAGCAATTGCACTACTGGGTATTTACCCCAAAGATACAGATGTACAAAAACGAAGGGCCATATGCACCACAATGTTTGAAGCAGCAATGTCCACAATAGCCAAAATGTGTGAAGAGTCAAGATGCCCTTCAATAGAAGAATAAATAAAGATGTGGTCCACATACACAATGCAATATTACTCAGCCACCAGAAAGGATGAATACCCATCTTTAGCATCAACATGACTGGGACTGTAGAAGATTATGCTAAGTGAAATAAGTCAAACAGAGAAAGTCAATTATCATATGGTTTCACTTATATGCAGAACATAAGGAACAACACAGAGGACATTAGAAGAAAGAAGGGAAAAATGAAGGGGGAAAAATCGGTGTGGGAGACAAGCCATGAGAGACCATGGACTCTGGGAAACAAACTGAGGGTTTCAGAAGGGTAGGGGGGTGGGAGAATGGGAGAGCCTGGTGATGGGTATTAAGGAGGACACGAATTATATGGAGCACTGGGAGTTATATGCAAACAATGAATCATGGAACACTACATCAAAAACTAACGATGTACTGTATGGTGACTAACCTGACACAATAAACAAACAAACAAACAAACAAATAAATAAATATTTGTTTGTTTGGCATATCCAAAGGAATATTCTCGCAATAAAAATAATGAAGTACTAACACATATTATAAGATGAATGAATTTTTAAATTACTATGCTCAATGAAAGACACCAGTCACAAAAGGACACATTTATTCATTCTGCAAAAATCCAAAACAGGCAATTAACAAAGACAATAAGTACATTAATGATTGTCTAGGAAGGATGGGAGGGTTCTGAAACAATGAATTCTGGAACACTGAAAAGAAATTAAAAAAAAAAATTGATGGTTATAATGACTGCACAACTCTGAGAATATACTAAAAACCACTGAAGTTATAATTTTTTTAAAAGATTTTATTTACTTATTTGACAGAGAGAGACACAGCGAGAGAGGGAACACAAGCAAGAGAAGTGGGAGAGGGAGAAGCAGGCTTCCCGCAGGGCAGGGATCCTGATGCGGGGCTCGATCCCAGGACCGTGGGATCATGACCTGAGCTGAAGGCAGACGCTTAATGACTAGGCCACCCAGGCACTCCTGAATTTATCATTTAAATCAGTGAATTGTATGGTATATGATTTACACCTTTAGTAAAGAATAAGCTATTTAAAATAAAAAAGATCCCTAGGAAAGGGAAGTCATGTATCTAATTAGGCTTCGTACTTACCCCACCCACCCACCCCCCAAAAAGTGAAAGTATATTCACAAAGAATTAGAGGACATATAACAAAACATAATTTTAACAAGTCTAAATGCCCTCAGTGACAGCCAGGTCAAATCTAAAACACTGTGTTCAGTTCTTGCCTTTACAGTCAAAATATAGCTTATTCTGGGTGGTTTTCTCAAATCCAATTATCTTGACTAAGTCACTGATCTGAATAAACCAATGAAATAACTAAATTAAAAAGTTATAAATAACATATACAAAAAAATATCAAATTTTACCCTTTTGGGAATATGATATACATTATACCAGGATACATAACTGAGTTTTGGCCTACATGTTTTTAGCAATATCTGATATTCTCCCAAGCCACTGGGCTCTATAGATAATCTTCCTGGAAGCAAAATGAGAAAGTGGAATTTCATTAAATATGCTATTAGTTATTTATAGAAAAGGAAGCCATAAGATAGACCTTTACAAGGAGAAAAGAAAACTACCACCTTCTTAGCTTACTTTTTAAATTATTGTTTAAGTAACAAGTTACATGAAAGTTTTTGTCAAAATAAACTGTTCAGAAATACATTTGAAAAATTTGTCAGGGATCTTACTTTCATCAGGAAAAAATGGAATTTTTTCCTCATTGTATCTGTTCTCAGTATTCTGAGCATCAAGTACTTATAAACCCAAACCATGAGGATTGGTGAGGTTATTACTTCCTTTTGCTCCTGGAGTTAGGTCTCAATATCTCATACACACCGACAAAGACACTAAGACTTGAGAACCAGTGTTGATCAAAATTTAAATAGAGCCATCAGGTCATTAGAAAGTACATTTTTGTACTGAACATCAACAAAGGGCTGAATATTAGAATCAGAACTACCTGAATAATGGAAAAAATGTAGGTTTTCCCATTGTATATTGCCTATATAGACCACACACACACAAAAGTAATATATTGTAAAAGCCACAATAGATGTTTAGATAACACATAGGAGGACCATACAGGAGATCATAAAGAGTAGCAAGGAGGGGGCACCCGGGTGGCTAAGTTGTTAAGCATCTGCCTTTTAGCTCAGGTCATGATCCAAGGATCCTGGGATCGAGCCCCACATCGAGCTCCCTGCTCCTTAGGAGGCCTGCTTCTCCCTCTCCCACTCTCCCTACTTGTAGTTGCTCTCTTGCTGTCTCTCTCTTTCTCTCTGTGTCAAACAAATAAATAAAATCTTAAAAAAAAAAAGGGTAGCAAGGAGGAAAAAACACTAGCTCAATCAGCTCAACAGACTTCACACTTAAATGCATTACCTAAAAAAAAAAAAAAAAATTAGGCTTTCTTTAAACTTAACTTTCACTTAGTTTCTCTCAGAAGGGAAAAAAAAAATTAGGATACTTACAGTTTACTATACTGTTTAGGTAGTAGAAAAAGCAGCAAGGGCTGGTCTACTTGAAATTACAGCCCCAAAGTCTAGATTTTCCCAGCTGTGTAGAGGTAATTTAATTCTCTGTAATCTCTCAAAGAAAAGTATTTAATAATTTTTAAACTCTCAGAATATCTCTGAAAGAAACAACCAGTTTGTCCTACCTTTCTTTTTGTCATTTTCTTCCTAATTTGGGTTGTGCCACAAGCAGGTGTTTCTTAAGAAGCTCATTAGAGAAGCATACTTATGCAAACTTTTTATTAGCAAACCTCTTTACCTGCCTATTTGGTTATCTTCCCATCCCACAGCCAGAAATCTTCCACTGAAAAACCCATAGAAGAGTTCATAAAATGGACTCAACTGCCATTAGTGGGGTTATTGCTTTATAGGTGTTAAATCTCACAGTCTTTTAGTTTCTGTGGTCTCACTCCTCAGATACCAACATAAACCAAAACAAAGAAAAACAAAAACTGAGGAGAAAAAGACAGATAGATGACAGATAAAACCTTATTGTGAGAGAACAATTAAAGATCAAAACTCATATACATACAGATCATACAGAAAAAAAATTTCCAACATTTTGAAGTCAGTGCCAAGAGGCAGTCATATTTCTTTCCCTAAATATTCCCCAGTCATTTTTTAAAATTTTATTTATGTATTTGACAGAAAAAGAGAGAGAGAGAGAGCACATGCACATGCAGGGGGAGTGGCAAGCAGACTGACAGGGAGAAGCAGGCTTCCCAGTGAGCAGGGAACCCAATGTGGGGCTTGATCGCAGGACCCTGATATCATGACCTGAGCCAAAGGCAGCCTCTTAACCAACTGAGCCACCCAGGTGCCCCAGTCATATTTTTGACAAACATAGGAAACAAATTAAATCAAATGCCAAGTCAAGTCATTGTGCTATACACCTTAAAATTATACAATGCTATATGGCAAGTATATCTCAATAAAATAGAGAAAAAAATAAAATAAAGCCAAGAAAGTCAAAACTAAGGCTGGAAGTGGAAAGAGCAAAATGCTTCATTGTCAGGTAGCCCATCACTATGCAGTTTTATGAGTTGAGATGAATCACAACTCAAACGAGCTTTGATTTTCATATCATTACATTGACAGAATTCAACTTATTAATTAAGACTTGGTGTAGGAAAGAAAATTCCAAAAACAGTGTGGCAAACAGACACTAAGGTGATCTCCAATGATTCCCTCCCCTTGAGTGGGGGTAGAACCTGTGACTTCCTTCTAACTAAAAGAACAGAGCAAACCTGACACTGTATCACTCCAATGACCAGAATATTCCAACCCAAAGCAAAATAATGCACATTCCACTCGAGTGCACATGGAGCATTCTCCAGAACAGGTCCCACACTGGGTCACAAATCAGGTCTCAACTGGTACCAAAAGACATATTCTCAGACCATAATGCTTTGAAACTTGAATTCAATCACGAGAGAAAATTTGGAAGGAAAACAAATACATGGAGGCTAAAAAGCACCCTACTAAAGAATGAAAGGATCAACCGGAAAACTAAAGAAGAATTTAAAAATTCATGGAAATAGGGGCACCTGGGTGGCTCAGTGGGTTAAGCCTCTGCCTTCGGCTCGGGTCATGATCTCAGAGTCCTGGGATTGAGCCCCACATTGGGCTCTCTGCTCAGCAGGGAGCCTGCTTCCTCCTCTCTCTCTGCCTGCCTCTCTGCCTGCTTGTGATCTCTCTCTCTCTGTCAAATAAATAAATAAAACCTTAAAAAAAATTCATGTAAATAAATGAAAATGAAAACACAACTGTTCAAAATCTTTGGGATGCAGCAAAGACAGTCCTAAGAGGGAAGTGTATAGCACTATAAGCCTTTCTCAAGAAACAAGACTTCAAATACACAACCTAAAGGAGCTGGAGAAAGAAGAGCAAATAAAGCTTAAGCCCAGCAGGGGAAGAGAAATAATAAAGACCAGATCAGAAATCAGTGAGATAGAAACCAGAAAAAGAGTAGAAAAAAATCAAGGAAACTAGGAGCTGTTCTTCAAAAGAATTAATAAGACTGATAAAACACCTGGCCAGACTTAACAAAGAGAAAAGAAAAAGGACCCAAAAAATAAAATCATGACTGAAAGAGGAGAGATCACAACCAATACTGAAGAAATACAATTGTAAGAACATATTATGTGCAACTATATGCCAACAAATGGGCAATCTGGAAGAAACGGATGCATTCCTAGAGACGTATAAACTACCAAAACAAAACCAGTAAGAAATAGAAAAACTGAACTGACTTAAATTAAAGGAGCAATCAAAAAATCTCCCAACAAGCAAGAGCCCAGAGCCAGATGGCTTACTGGGGGGAATTCTACCAAACATCTAAAGAAGAATTAACAGCCATTCTTCTGAAGGTGTTTCAAAAAACTGAAATGGAAGGAAAACTTCTAAACTCTTTCCGTAAGGCCAGCATTACCTTGATCCCCAAACCAGACAAAGACCCCACCAAAAAGGAGAGTTACAGACCAATATCCCTGGTGAACATGGATGCAAAAATTCAGTGTAAAATACTAGTCAATAAGATCCAACAGTACATTAAAAGTATTATTCACCACGACCAAGTGAGGGATTTATCCTGGGCTGCAAGGTTGGTTCAATATCCATAAATCAATGTGATATACTACCTAAATAAAAGAAAGGACAAAAACTGTATAATCCTCTCAACAGATGCAGAAAAAGCATTTGACAAAGTACAGTATCTTTTCTTGATTACAACTCTTCACAGTGTAGGGATAGAGGGCACATCCCTCAATATAAAAGCCATCTATGAAAAGCCCACAGGAAATATTATTCTCAGAGGGGAAAAACTGAAAGCTCTTCTCCTAAGGTTAGGAACACAGCAGGGATATCTACCATCACCATTGCTGTCCAACATAGTACTAGTAGTCGTAGCCTCAGGAATCAGACAACAAAAAGAAATAAAAGGCATCCAAATCAGTAAAGAAGTCAAACTCTCACTCTTTGAAGATAATATGATACTTTATATGAAAAACCCAAAAGACTCCATCCCAAAATTGATAGAACTCATACAGGAATTCAGCAACATGGCAGGATATAAAATCAATGCACAGAAATCAGTTACATTTCTATACACTAACAACAGACAGAAGAGAAGTTGAGTCGATCCCATCTACAACTGTACCCCAAAATCAAAAGATAGTGAGGAATAAATCTAACCAAAGAGGCAAAGGATATATACTCAGAAAACTATAGAATACTCATGAAAGAAATTGATGAAGACACAAAGAAATGGAAAAATGTTCCATGCTCTTGAACTGGAAGGACAAATATTGTGAAAATGTCTATGCTAACCAGAGAAATCTACACATTCAATGCCATCCCTATCAAAATATTATAAAGTTTTTTCAAAGAACTAGAACAAATAATTGTACAATTTGTATGGAACCAGAAAAGATCTCAAATAGCCAAAAGAATGTTCTATTTTGAAAAATTAACAACTTTTGACAATGTATACATTCTTTTTTAAATTAACAACTGAAAATCAGTATACAGTAGACCTCTCTTAGTTTAACCAATCTTTTTTTCTGAGACAACCTTCTCTCTCATTTAATTAGAGTATCCTACCATTCTAGTCACAGGTATCTGTCCCATGACTAATCAACCAAGATAGACTGCTACAGTGACTGCCTGATGTCACATGACAACATTAACCAGATCAACAAAATCAGAATTCTTCCATGGAATTTTACATTTCAGAACTGGAAGTGAAGAGAGATCATGCAGTTAGAAGAAAGGAAACTAGAGTAAGTTAGAGACATCTCCCCAGTTTCATGGAGAAACTTATTCTCACTTATTCATAAGTAAGAATAAAGCCAATAAAGACCAAAAGATATGATGGCAGAGGGTGACAAACAAATTCAATTGCACAAACTCCTTAAGTCTATTATTTGGGGTTTCCATACTTGACCCGGGTTTTAAGCTCTCCTGATTCCATGATAAGTGCATAGTTACATAAGTCTATCAAGTCCAATTTTATTTTTTAAGTTAGTTTGACTCAGGTTTCTGTAAATTAGATAATCCACTAAATAAAATGATACATTACTTATTTAATTTAAAAAGTCTAATACTGGGGACACCTGGGTGGTATCAGTTAGTTAAGTGTCCAACTCTTGATTTCAGCTCAGGTCATGATCTCAGAGTTAGGAGATGGAGATCCACACGAGATGCCATGTTCAATGTGGCATCTGTTTGAAATTCTCTCTCACTCTCTATCTGCCCCTTCTCTTGCTCATTCTCTCCCTCTCTAAAAATAAATAAATAAATTCTTTTTAAAAATTTCCAATACTGTATGCCTCAGATCTCCAACTCAGATATTGTCCATCTTTAATCATATATGGTCTTTGACTATAAGAATAATGCCTGTTAAACCTAATTCTGAAGAACTTAATACAAGCATCTAGTAATTTTTTTTGATTGATAAATTCTAAAATGAATAAACTCACAAAAAAATTAAACATACATTCTCAGGAATGTTTGGAATGAAAGAAATGAGGGAAAGTCTTCTAAAAGCAAAGTTAAAATCCGAAGTCTCTGGATTTGCAGTTCTAACATAGAACATAGTACTATAATATTATTCTTCAAGCCTAGATTAAGCTCTATTGTCCCAATATATAACTTACAGACTAATAAATACATAATCCAAAAAAGAAACTCATTAAAAATGATAATAACTTACATTTAGAGATAAAATTACAAAGATGATTTTGGTAGCTGTCTTAGATTTAGCAGAATTATTGGAAGCAGAGCAAAATGAATGATCAATAACATTTAAACAGCTGCCATTAAATGCATTTTCACAACAAATGAATTTATCTGTAGAGAAACAAATGATAACAATATAAAAATTCTTGTATTTGTTTAATAAACATTAAAGGACTCAGAGATACTGTAAAACTGAAATTTAATAAATAGACATAAAAAACATTAACTAAATTTAAGTACCTGAACATGCGGTATGAGAATATACAGCTTCACGGAAAATAACTACTTCAAAAACCACTGTTTATCCTCTGCTGACTGGCATTTTTAAGAAATTCAGTTCACCATAGCAACCTGTCTTAACACTAGCAGATAAGTACAAGCTAAATTTAGATATGATTGCTTTCCAGACGGCAATCCTGTCTTTGGTTCACATTTAATGCCATGATCCAGAGGACCAAAATATCACTCAATCAGAATGTAGTGTGAAGTCAAGTATATTCAGGGGGATAGAGCTATGTTTCAGAACCATGAAAAGAAGTTTCCACCAAAAAAGGTAAGATTTGTAAAGAAGTACATTAAAGTAAATAAAACTTCCATGTTTAAGGAATTTACATTACAATCAGACATAACTATTCTATTCAATTTTATCTATGAAATCCTGTGATTAAGTACTAATCATCAATAATATCAAAATACATTTCAACTAGCATGCTGTTATTATTATGCTGCATTTCCAATGTGGCATTACCTAACTAAAAAAGTGATTTCTTTCACACAAAAACAATTCTTTACAGATGAGGTATAACAAGAATTGTAGTAATACATGGCAAGTAATACAATACAATATAAGGGAAATGAATTGATTAAAATGCTATTGTTACAAAATTACTATGGACAAATTTATGGTTCATAATATTCATAATGATAATGAAAGGAAATAACAGTTTTGTACAGTTTACTGCATAATATGCCAAAGTTCATAACAGACATTTTTCTGTAATCTCTAGATGACTTCCAATGAAATCATTAAAAAGACAAAATGTAAAGAAGTAAGTGAAGTTCAATTAGAAATACCAAGAACAGGGGCGCCTGGGTGGCTCAGTGGTTTGGTCCTCTGCCTTCGGCTCCGGTCATGATCTCAGAATCCTGGGATCAAGTCCTGCATCAGGCTCTCTACTCAGAGGGGAGCCTGCTTCCTTCTCTCTCTCTCTGCCTGCCTCTCTGCCTACTTGTGATCTCTCTCTCTGTCAAATAAATACATTTAAAAAAAAAAAAAAAAGAAATACCAAGAACATATCACAGAACACCCATTAGAATGTCCTATCAACAACAACAAAAACACAAACAAACAGAAAATAATGAGAATTGGTGAGGAAGTCGAGAAATTGGAAACTTGTGCACTATTGGAGGGAATATAAAATGATGCAGTCAATATGGGGAAAAAAGTATGGCAGTTCTTCAAAAATTAAAATTGAGTTACCATATGATGTAGAAACTCTGCTCCTGTGTATACAACCAAAAGAACAGAAAGCAGAGTCTCAAAGAGATATTTGCACATCCATGTTCATAGCAGTATTATTCACAATAGACAAAAGCTAGAAGCAATGCTGTGTCCACTGATGGATGAACAGATAAACAAAACGTGTTATACATATAGCCAACAGAATATTAGTGAGCCTTAAAAAAGGAATTCCTATACATGCTACAACATGGGAGAACTTCCATGGGACTATTATGATAAGTAAAATAAACCAACCACAAAAGACAAATACTGTATGATTCTACTTATGTGAAATTTCCACAGAATTCAAAATCATAGACACAGAAAGCATGACAGTAGTTGCCAAAGACTAGAAGATGGATGGGGAGTTACTGCACTGCAGTTCTGTAAGATGAAAAATTTCTAGGGATCGACTGCATAACAGCCTGTGTACACTTCACATTACTGAATCGTACAATTAAAATTGGTTGAGATGGGGGCGCCTGGGTGGCTCAGTGGGTTAAAGCCTCTGCCTTCAGCTCAGGTCATGATCCCAGGGTCCTGGGATCGAGCCCCACATCGGGCTCTCTGCTCCGCAGGAAGCCTGCTTCCTCCTCTCTCTCTCTCTCTCTCTCTCTCTCTCTCTGCCTGCCTCTCTGCCTACTTGTGATCTCTGTCTGTCAAATAAATAAAATCTTAAAAAAAAAATTGGTTGAGATGGTGAATTTTATGTTATTTTTATTTTATGACAATTAAAAGAAATACTGATAAAATAGACAAGAAAAAAGTATTTCTTGATCCACACATAATTTATCTAGGAGTCAGAATTAAGATCCATTTGATCATCCTTTTTTATAAATCATAAGAGGTTATAAATTGGTAATATATTTTCAAAATCTGGATATCACCGAAACAATTTAAAATACACTGAATAACATAAAGGGGGGGAGAGAAAAATTACATATTTGTCAGGTTGTACAAAATTCTCGAAGAATATAAACTTTCCCTGTTTGACTACAAAGAAAATTACTAGTATCCTGCATTATAAATTACATTTCTAGTGTCAAGAATTCTGCTATGAATTAAACTACTCTTCCTATATCTGACTTATATAACACATATCTATGATGGTCCTAAACTTTTTTTTTTTTAAGATTTTATTTATTTATCTGACAGAGATCACAAGTAGGCAGAAAGGCAGGCAGAGAGAGAGGAAGGGAAGAAGGCTTTCTGCTGAGCAGAGAGCCTGATGTGAGGCTCTATCCCAGGACCCTGGGATCATGACTTGAGCCGAAGGCAGAGGCTTTAACCCACTGAGCCACACAGACACCCTAAGGATTTCTGCAAATTAAACAAGACACACCCACATATACCATGCATATCATCGCCATCAACACAGTGAATAGTACAAACAGGTGTTCAATTCTGTTAGCCCTTTTCATTCTTTAGTTATTTTTCCTCTTTTGATACTTAAATAGCTTTAATCATTTCTATAAATGTTTCTGAGTTCAAACAATTATTTCCGTTAAATGGTATATAAGGAAGCAATAAGAAACAGAAAGTATAAATATGTAATATGTTTTGCTTTTCATCTTCAGCATACAGCCAACGGGGATTTAAAAGTATTTTTGAGAATTACCTCTACAAAGAACACAACTAAATATAACTTAAAGAACATTATATACAGTAATTCATTTGCACATAAGTCAACTCTCTAGCATAAATAACGAGAAGCAGCATAAATGATTTTTGGAATTTAAATAGCATGCATTCCTTAACTTAAAAAAGAAAAAAAAATTTATGTTATCATGCTAGAGAATAACTTCCTATATGTATAAAAAGTATATATCACATTGGATATGTTTTTAATATGGTGAAACATCAAGCTAAATTTGACAATGCTTTTCAATTTGCCATTGAGAAACCACAAGTAAAACAAGAGGTCTTACAGCACAACAGAACATATTATACACACAGCAGAAGAAATCAGTCTTAAAATACTTAAAATCATAAACACAAGATGAACTTTTAAAACAGATAAAATTGTTCATTTTGAAATTTAACACTCATGCAAATTACTAATTCAAACAAATCCTTAGACACATTCATCAGCAAGAAATGAATGTCAAAATCCTCTACTTGGTCTTACACTTAACACCTGTAGGAGTGCTATAGAAAAAATTATTCTTAGAGTAACTACCAAAGAAGAGAGCTTCTCAGGTATCCCCTTTACCTCAATCTTCCCACAAGTCACATGCTGCTCTCATTATTAAAACAACTCAAAATTTAGTAGAAAGGCCAGAACGTCTTTCTTTTTTTTCTTTTTTCTTTTTTTAAAGATTTTATTTATTTATTTGAGAAAGAGAGACAGTGAGAGAGAGCATGAGCGAGGAGAAGGTCAGAGAGCGAAGCAGACTCCCCCATGGAGCTGGAAGCCTGATGTGGGACTCGATCCCGGGACTCCAGGATCACGCCCTGAGCCGAAGGCAGTCGTCCAACCAACTGAGCTACCCAGGCGTCCCAACCAGAACGTCTTTCTTAGGGATTCACAACTTTCTCATCTTTTTCTCTCATGGCATCCGTCCTTCATGTTCTTGTAACATAGGTCACTCCGTTCATTCAAACCCTGTAATTAGTATTACCATACAATGGAAGCAAAATCTTGGGGACTGTAATATACACAGTCTAGATAAATGACAGAGGGCCTATCACATGATTCTATTAGCCTGACACAGATTTAAAAGTATCAATTAATCACTTTTTTTCTGCCTTTTCATTCTCCTCTGAGGCAATTAACCCTTAAAACTTCATTCACTTATAGACACACACTCACACAGACACATATACCACATTTGACTTCATTTTGGTTATTTTTTTTTTTTTACTTTGCCCACATAGTATATATACTACTCAGAGTGTCAATACTGACCAGATAGCCTGGCTTCTCTTCAGCTTATTTTTCCCTTCTCTCTTTATCCTGATTCCTTTTGAATAGCCTTAGCGATTGTAATACTTAATTTTTCTTTACACATCAACTCTTTTCAGAATTAGCAGCTCCGGAATCTGGAGTATTTATCAAATGCCAGTTATTTCTTTAAGCAGCAGATTTCTTTTACTGTAAAGACATTATTATTTCTGACATATTTTCAACTCAATGTTGCAACACAAACAATTCAGCTCCATGTAGACCCATGAAGAATACATGAATCAATGAACAAATAGTAAAGATTTTTGTCAGGAGTTTGGAAGAGAAGAGAGGTAAATGACTTTTAAGAAAAAAATCCATACCCATGAGGTATATACTAAATGAATATTGTTATAGAATAATAACTCAGAATAAAACATTTCCCTTCATAACAACAGAAAAAAATACATTAATTTCTACATTAGGCATTTCCTTCCTTTAAGAATTTTGCTAAGGAAGAAATACATTGCTAAAATATGTATTAGAGTCATTAATAGCACATTTTGACAACTCTTAATTAAAAAAGTTCTTTCAAAGTGGTAAAGGCAAAAACAAATTCTCACTAAATTCTTACATTCAAGACTAATGCCAAGTTAAGAGAATGATGCTAAAGTAGGATATCTGATATTCCAAAACAGAGACTCAGAATTTTCTCCAACCCATACAGTAGTAATCTCAGGGAAGTTTTCTTTCAAATACTAAGATTAAATTTAAAATTTACTGCTAGGTTGCATAATGAATATTATTCTACATTCTCGGAAAAAGTACCAAATTCTCTCAAAACACTATAACTCATTGTTATAATCAATTATTCAAGTATAATTCTCCATAGCTTTTATATCATTAATGTCCAGATGAGCACATTTTTTCCACAAAGACTACATTAATACAGATAAATAATACTGTTGGGCCAAAAATATACCTTCAAATCATACAATAATGGAATAACATATTATTCATTTAAATGGATGAAATCTTTCAAAAACAATTATACAGTTTCCTCCTATATCTATAAGGGAAACAGAATTCTTCATGCAAATAAATGCTATTTGACATTAATTTAATGGGAACATTTATATCAAGTTAAAAAACAGTTCTATTCTTGATTAAATATTTATAGGACTGAAAGGACAACTGTCAATTTTCAGTAGAATAAAGATCACAGAGAAAGAATATTGACATTCCTTTAGTGTGAGGAAAAGAGAAACAGATTAATAAAAAAAATTGGGAGAACTGAGTTTACAAGTTCATTTCTAAATTCATTATATTAGAAACTTTAAGATTCAGTTATTTTCAAGATTCTGTATCTTGTGACTACATTTTTTTTAAATGACTGGGAATTCATTAAAGAATCAATATCCTTCAGATTCAACACATCCTTGTGTTTTATTCCTTGTAAAATACTCAATAAATTACTAGTAAAATGTGTGGGAGTATACATTATATATGATGTGAAAAACTGATTTCCTGTTATATTTTACTAAATGTATTACATACCTCTTTAAGAAAGCACCTGCCAGCACTCCATTTTCTTTTTTCTGCTGCCTAAAGTTTAACTATTCTTGATTTTTTTTTAAATGAAAGTGATATTACCATGAGGGTATGTTCATATAGAAGATATGATGCATAATTTATAGTAAATATTAAATTATAAAAAATTAATTCATAAAATAAAAATAGAAAGTAACATTTAAGAATATGAAAAATTAAGTCCTATGAAACTTTCCAAAAATTTTTGCTTATAAAACTTTCTAATGTAAAATATCAAGTGTATTCTAAATATTCAAGTATATTATAATTATTTTATATTTATAATTATACTTATAAATATTATAAGTTATCAAAAAGCCTAAAATTGACATGAACAAATTTAATTGAACCTTTCCCAGCAAATGAATTACTCATCACCTTCTCTACCCAGTATCTACTGCCACACTGGCAAGATATCATCAGCCATTAGTAAAGACTCCTTGAAAGTTGATCATTAGTCATAATGCTATCTCTTCTTCTAATATCTCTTCATAATGCATCTCTTCTTCTAATATCTCTTCTATTTCTAAAAATAAAATAGTCTATACCTTCATTTCTATTGAAACTGTTGAATGTCCTTCATTATATATAACACAAATTGTTAGAAAAGAAAAACTTACTCAATGTTAAATTAGTTCTCAGTTACACATCGTTTGAAAATGTCACACTTATCAAAATTATGCTTAGTACTGAAAACCATATACTCACAAAGAAGGATCTTGTACGAGATCTTTGAGATTTATCCCACTGCGATCTTCTGCAAGATTCCTGAAGCAACTATCACTCACTAAACATGAAAGAGAAAATAAAATTAATTTTTGCTTGCATTTTATTTCAGTTACTACCAACAAAATGGAATTTTAAATTAAAACTGGATCTCTGGATAGGATTTTTCCAAAGATCAATGTTAATTTCTGGGCCTAGCAGATTTAGCAACAAATATTAATATTCAATAACAAGCCAATAATCTAAGTATACCACCTTTATATAAATGCAACATATAAAAGAGTAAACACATGGGTCTAAATTCTGTTTTTACTTTTATAAGATTAAACTACAGCACAAAGTGGCAAGTCACTACTAGAAACAAAAAAGGACAAGTTGACCCCCCCAAATTATTATTTTTTTAAAAGATTTTATTTATTTATTTGACAGACAGAGATCTCAAGTAGGCAGAGAGGCAGGCAGAGAGAGAGGAGGGAGCAGGCTCCCTGCTGAGCAGTGAGCCCAATGTGGGGCTTGATCCCAGGACCCTGAGACCACGACCTGAGCCAAAGGCAAAGGCTTTAACCCACTGAGCCACCCAGGTGCCCCTCAAATTATATTTTAAAAGATATTAGATAGCAATGTGACTTAATAAGAATAAACTAGGAGAAAGTGCTTTCTGTTCTTAGGTAAGCTGAGCCTCCTGTTGTTTTCATTTCTGGGAGAATTTGCCACTTCAAGCTATGAGTCAGAAAGAAGGACATTACTAGAGAAAAGAAAAACCAGCATAGTTCTTGATGGTTCACAGGCTAGCATGACATACTGAAATCCTATGGAACTCTAAGAAATTCTATGAAATCCTATGAAAGCCGTTTTGTTTGTTTGTTTGTTTGTTTGTTTTTGCTGGAACATCTGCTGAGGGCTAGAACAGCACAAAAGAGTTTGGAATGAGAAAGAAAAAATGGGCAGAGGGCAAATAATGTTTTTCTATAGAGCTATGGTGATTAGAAGTCAAAGTAACAGGACAACAGGCAGAGCCTACCACTTTCAGTGTATAATTTCAGGAGATCATCCCTAAAAAAAATCCGCTCTCAACCAAAAGCAAATGGAGGCAGGAGGGGTGAGTAAAAGGGGGCAAAACTAAAAAGGTATAGAAAAACTTCTCACAATTTCACAGTACCTAAAAACAAAGTCACACCAGAAGTATCCGCAACACAAGTTTTACCCATAAAGACATTTAAGACCAGATGTAGACTAAGGATATCTAAAGCTTTCACTCTAACTACCTAGTTCAATTTGAAATTGAATTAAAGAGTTGGCACTTAACATTTAATAAGAGTTATATCAATTTCTTTGATCCTACAATAAATAGTATTTGGTATATGACAAAAATTACTACAAAGTATAGAAAAGGACCCAAAATGTGACCAATAAGCAAGAGAAAAATTCCATATTTATATATATATATGTGTGTGTGTGTATATATACCACATACATACAAATAATTCCATATATATACACACACACACGTATATATGCATAGATAGGTACTGACCCACAGATGATACAGAATCAGAAGACAAGAATTTTATGAAAATTTAAACTTTCAAAAAATTTATTTAACGTAAGTTGAAGATACAGAAAAATGTTCACAGTAGATGAAAGAAGGGAAATTTCAGCAAATAATTAAAAGCTATGAAAAATAATCAAATAGTAATTTTAGAATTGAAAAATATAGTATCTGAAATTAAGTGGCTCAGTTTTGGAGCTGACTAAACACAAAAAACACAGGATTTGTGATCTTGAAGAGATCAACAGAAAACATCCAAACTGAAGCAAAGAGGAAAAAAAAATAAGTGAAAAGAACAGAGCAAAAGAAACATGGGAATCAAACAGCTCAATGTAACTGTAGTTGAGGAGAGAATGGGGCAAAAGCAGTATTTTCAGAACACCTGAGAATATTCCAAAACTGATTCATTGCACTAATTCACTGACTCAGGGAGTATAACCAACCCCACACCAGAAAAAGTAAAATAAAACAACAACAGCAGCCAAAGCGCTGAAAATAAAAGATGGTAAGAAAATGGTAAAGATGGTAAGAAAATGGTAATAAAAAGATGGTAAGAAAATCTTAAAAACAACCAGAAAGAGAAAAAGGACACATCATTGTCAAAGGAAAAACAGTAAAACTGACAGCTGAGTATGAGATATAAACAATGGAATCCAGAAATCATGGAAAGCTTTGATTAATATGCTAAGGGAAAACTGGAAATCTTGAAGTCTAGACCTTGATAAAATATCACCCCAAATTAAAGACAAAATAAAAACTTTACTTAAATGGTATTTTTGTATTTATTACCATTAATATTAAATGATGAGCTATTTTCTATTTCAATTTAACAATTTTATTCTATGTATCTTAAAGAGTCATTTCCAACCTGCATATAGAACAAGAAGAATATGACATTCACCTTATTCCTTTCAAAGATCCACTACCTAGTATTTTTTTCCCACTACCTAGTATTTAATTTGGATTTTGTATTCCCTTTTTTTATAGAGTCCCTCAAAATTATAAATCTGGATCTCTCTCTGAAATAAACAATAATACATATAAACAATGATGCTATAAAAACATTTGAAGTTGAAAAAATTGGATTCCTTTTTATTAATTCCCAAAAGATACTTCCCATGCTTCACTATTTTTGCAATGAGTGGAATAATTTTAATTAATATATAATTTTCATTCCATATTTAGCAGGCACTCATCTCAACCTGTTGATTTAAGACAAATTTCCTGCTTTTTATAATTTTAATACAAATTCTCTTTATTACACCACTTTCTGAGTCGGGCCAAAAAGAAAAAACTAAAATGTTGGCACACTGTAAGAAAAGTTGGTTTCCTGCTGAGCTTAACTAAAATTGAAGCTGTAATATATCATAAAATTTGTTCTCAAAAGTTTCTTGCCCACTTTGGCAAATATGAGACCTTAGTTATAAACTTCAAGAGCCTGAAAGTTTTGCAGGCTTAATTAAAATGGAATAAACCTTTGTTACTTTAAAGGCTTGCTAGTCAGCTATCTGTGAAATGAGTTTTGCCAAAGAAGGCACTTTTCTAAAATTCATGTTCTATCCAACTTCTAAGTTAAAAACAAAAGAAGAAATTGAAATAGTCTCTTAACAAAAATTCTAAAACTTTAGCTGCCTAACAATATATGTTACAGCTAAAGCTTTTTTTCCACCAACACAAAGAAGTTTTCATTTTGAATTATAAATAAGAATATGGCAATTTTTAAGAAGTAAACATAATCTTTTTTGTATGTAAACACATTAAAATCAATCCGTTTGGGTCACGATATTTTACTGTTTTTTACAACACCACTACCACCCCAAGTGTATGATGACTACAGGAACTACGATGTTCTTCACTCCACTAATAAAAAGTTGTAAACATTTTGTCACAAAAATCAAACAAAATGGGAGAAAGTACAATGGAAATAGAAATTACAATAGAAATTATGGTATTAACATGAAAATTATAATCTTTACTTCAGTCTATTTTATATTGATATAATTAACTTGAAAGAACACAGAGGAAAATTATAAATATTAGTAAGCTGAACTCTTTACCAGAGCTCCTATCCAACCAAATGTATTTTTTCCTGTAAATATTCATCATGTGGATCTATAATCAAAACAATAATTGAAACTCATTATATGTTAAGCATTTTATATTTATTTTCTCACTTAATCTTATCATCCAATGATGATAGGATAGGTTTATCCTTATCCTATCCCAATCATTATCCAATGATAAGTCTATCTGTGTCACCATTTTACAGATAAAGATTCTAAAGCATGGGGAGATTAACATCTTTCTATGGATCATATAGCTAATAAATAGCAATACTGGGAAAATCTAGAAGCTGTAACTCCAGGGGTTGTACTCTTAACCACTATACTATATAGACCATAGTTCTTGGCAATCACTCATATATTCTGAATTCTCCTACATTTCCATAACTTCAAACCACATAAAAGCTATACAATTAAAATTCATTAAAACAGTAAAATCCAACTCAAAACATTATTAAAGAATTACAGTTTTTAAAGTGGAATTAAACATTAAAGATCTTCTAGTTAAGTGGTTAGTTATATTTCAGAGCAATGACATTCCTTTCCCCCTTTCACCTAAAGAGTTGTTTTTATTCGTTTATATATTAGTTTGCTTTAAAACTATATTTGCAAAAATTTACCAAAGAAATTCTTACAGAAGCTGAAACACACAGACATACACACACCTCAAAACAGTATTAATTCCATTCATCATTAAGTTATAAACAAGAATCCCATTTCATCTATGGTCAGCATTTGAACTCATTATATACTTACAAATATTTGTAAAATGGATTCATAAAGGGTTCTTAGCTAATATAAACACCTTTTTTCGGTATATATTCGTCCTTTGTTCTGATCCTCAATCAAAGTAATTGCTGACATTCATTATGTGCTAACAATTTATGTTCATTGTCCCACTTACATGCATTATGTATAATCAATATGATTTTTATTAAAATCATTATACTATATATTCTAAATCCTACTATTATGGATTATTCAATCTGATTATTTGGAAAATAAAGTACGAAAGAACCAGCCATCTCTTTCATTTAGGATGACATTTACATTCTTTTTAAAGATTTTATTTATTTGACAAGAGAGATCACAAGTAGACAGAGAGGCAGTGGGGGTAGGGGGTGAAGAGGCAGAGAGAGAGGGGAAGCAGGCTCCACGCTAAGCAGACAGCCCAACATGGGGCTTGATCCCAAGAACCTGAGATCACAACCTGAGCCGAAGACAGAGGCTTAACCCACTGAGCCCTCTTTGTGCCCCAGGATGACATTTATATTCTATCTTGCTCTGGTCAGGAAGGATTTTCCTGTAACAAAAGAATTGCTAGCCTCAAAAATTCATGTTTAAAATATACCAGGGTAGGAATTTAGTATTTAACTGATTCTATTATCTGTATTTATGAACATGAGAATAAGGCACCATTTGAAAATTGCCAGGATGACAATAAAAACAGATCCAATTTAAAATTTATTTATCAGTAGTTTCAAAACATCCAGTGAAATAAAATCCCCCAAAAATGATCCTGTGAAATCAATAGATAATTAAAATAAAATACGTTTATATAATCTAGACATTCCAATTACTTTGTTTAATTAGACTTAACAATAAAACATCACAGAAAAAGATAAAACTACTAATATAAGTGTTTCAAAAAATACATACTTGAATATCAAAAAGTTAAGACACACTTCTTAGAAACATTACAAATTTCTCTTAAAAATCTCCCCTTCTAGGGACACCCAGGTGTCTCAGTTGGTTGGACGACTGCCTTCGGCTCAGGTCATGATCCCAAAGTCCCGAGATCGAGTCCTGCATTGGGCTCCCAGCTCCACTGGGAGTCTGCTTCTCTCTCTGACCTTCTCCTCACTTATGCTCTCTCTCACTGTCTCTCTCTCAAATAAATAAATAAAATCTTTAAAAAAAAAAATCTCCTCTTCTGTGATCACACTGTGAGAGTTAAATGTTTAATGGAAAAATGTCAATATGCCATGATTTTAAAATATCACCAAAATAAACCAAGCATGTTACTCGTTTTATTCTAAACATATATAACTTAATAGCTGACATAAAAATTAGACTGATTCTATAATTCTTAGTCACATTTTTAAGATAAATCTCTGTATTTTCTTTTCTGTTATTTAGATAAAATTCACATAACACAAATTCACCATTTTTTATCTATATCAAAATTAGTCATTTCAAAGTGTACAGTTCATTAACATTCAGTACATTCACAATGTTATATGATCACTACCTTTATTTCTAAGACATTTTCATCATCCCAAGAGAAAACCTGCTATTCATTAAACCGAAAGTCTCCATCTCCCCCTTCCCCTAATCCCTGGCAACCATGAATCTGTTTTCTATCTCTGTGGATTACTTAACCAGGATATTTCATACAAATGCAAGTATACAATATGTAATTTTTTGTGTTTGAATGATTTCACTTTGCATAATATTTTCAAGTATCATCCATGTTGTAGCATATATCAGTATTTCATTCCTCAGATGGCCGAAAAATATTTCGCTGTATGTAAGTCTGACTTTTGTCTATCCATTCACCCTTTGTTGGCCTTTTGGGTTGTTTCCACCTTTTGGCTATTGCAAATACTGCTGAACGAGCATGTGTGTACAAGTATTAGTTTGAGTATTTGTTTTCAATTCTCTGTGGGTATATAACAAGAAATAGAAATTGCTGGATCGGGGCGCCTGGGTGGCTCAGTGGGTTAAGCCGCTGCCTTCGGCTCAGGTCATGATCTCAGAGTCCTGGGATTGAGCCCTGCATCGGGCTCTTTGCTCGGCAGGGAACCTGCTTCCTCCTCTCTCTCTGCCTGCCTCTCTGCCTGCTTGTCATCTCTCTCTGTCAAATAAATGAATAAAATCTTTAAAAAAAAAAAAAAAAGAAATTGCTGGATCATATGGTAATTCCATGTTTAATTTTTGAGGAACTGAAAAATTGTTTTCCAAAGCAGCTACACTATTTAACATTCCACCAGTAATACAAGAAGGTTCCATTTGCAAAATCCACAGTCATTACTGTCTTTTTAACTCATAACAGTGGGGTGCAAAGTATTATCTCATTGTGGCTTTGAATACATTTTCCTAATGATAAATGGTGTTAAACATCTTTCTGTATGCTGTTGGCCATTTGTGTATTTTCTTTGGAGAAATGTCTATTCAAGCCCTTTGCACACTTTTTAATTGGGTTATTGATGTTTCCGTTATTGAGTTACAAGCCATATTTACATATTCCAGCTACCAGACCCTTATCAGACATATGATTTGCAAGTATTTTATTCCATTCTGTGAGTTGTTATTGTGTCGCCTTGATGGTGTCTGTTAATGTACTAAGTTTTTAATTTTGATAAATTTTAATTTTTCTATTCTTTCTTTTGGTGTCACAGCTAAGAAATCATTACTAAATCCAAGGCCATCAGAAATTTCCCTTATGCATTCTGGTAAGAATTTTATAGTTATAACATTTTAGATCCTTCATCCACTCTGAGATAATGTTTGAACATGCTGTGAGGGTAAGAGTCTGACCAAATTCTTCTACATGTATTTATTAAGTTGCTACGGCACCATTTGTGAAGAGGCATTCTTTCCCTACTAAATGATGTTGGCACTCTTCTGAAAAATCAATTACCTATAACACATATGTGCTTATTTCTAGACTCAATCCTATTCCATTGATCTATATATATGTTTGCTCTTATGCTAATATCACACTGTTTTAATTACTGTAACTTTGTAGAAAGTTATTAAATGGGGAACTGTGAGTCTCCCAACTTTTTCTTTAAGGTATTTTTCGCTACTCAGCATTCCTTGAAATTCTATATGACTACTTGGATTCTGATCCATATTTTATACCAAATTTTGGTTCCTATTTTAAGCAGACTCATTTTATTTTCATTTTGTAAAATATTTTATTATTTATTTGTTAGAAAGAGAGAGAGCCACAGGGACAGGGAAAAGCACACACCCTGCACCCCACTTGAGCAAGGAGCCTGATGTGGGACTTGATCCCAAGATCATAATTTGAGCTGAAGGCAGATGCTTAACTGACTGAGACACCCAGGCATGCCTAAGCAGATTTATTTTTAAATAATTTTAGCATAATCAATTATCTGTCATCAGGTCCTACTTTACATTTTCTTTCAAGCCTAATCCCTACAATTTTCAACCTGCTAAAAGAAAAGTTCCCAGAATTCCTCTGGGGAAAAAAAAGTAAATTAAGCACAAAGAACTATTACTGAGCAAAATGAATGAGGTAAATGAACAACAAATAAAGGTAAAGGGTAGTGTTTGAAATTTGAAAATTTTCTTAACATGTTCAACCCAAAATTGCAAGCCAAAATAATGCATATTTGCAAAACATACTATTTTAACACAGTCATTTCACAACTATCAGTGTTGCTTTAATTTTAAGTAATTTCAAGTTTTGGAACTTCATGTCAAAAAGTAACATATTTCCATTCTGAAAAAAAAATTAAAACAAGAGGAAAAATCTCCTTTCCCAATAAATTTACAACAGATATATGTTCTGAGTTCAAACTACAGATTTAACCTCACTTTTTTAATCTGATGCAAGTGCAAAGAAAATTTTTATATTTCAAAATCCACGTAACTCTGCAACTGAGGATCTTCCAGCTCGTCTTTATTGGAAGTAATTATTCTGCAAATAATAACATACTAAAAAGCAAAAACAAAAACAAAAACAAACCCAAAACCTAACAGAATTCTAAAAACATATTCAAAATAATTAATATGCTCAATTAAAATTATACACTCATGAATTCATTATTTACCAATAGCCACCTGTGAAAAGACATTTTAAAAAGATTAACTATTCATGTAAATCAACATAAACAGATGAACATTTTCAATAGATATTAATAGTAGGGAATACTGACTATAAACTCCAATTATCCCCCATTTCTTTATTCAAACTGGTAAATATGTATGACAATATTGCACTAAAGTAATAAATTTAAAAATTTATTTGGAAGTAATAAATTTAAAAATCATGGAAATCTGTTCTCTTTTTTATTATAGTAGTACATTCATAATATCCTCAATTTTACCTCTTGGCCTGCAAAACCTAGAATATTTACTATTTGGCCTTTTGTGGAAAAACATTAGTGACCCCTGGAATACAACAAAGAATTGCCATGCAATACAGAGAGCTAATGGATGTTGTAATTCCTTGTATGTGAATTTGTGTAACATATGCCCATGACTTTATATAGATGGTGCTAAATGACCGATGCACTTCAATATTCCCTTCTATCTCTGGACAAAGTTCATATCACAATTCAAGTTATTGGAAAAACTTCCAAATAGCCTCATCCCTGTCCCCAGGTTCTCCTACCAATTTAAGAAAATGAAAAATCAGTGAAGATTCAATGTGAAGCCAGAACTGCCATGCCAACCGAGCAGTACCATTGAAGTCAAATTTCAAGAAGCAAAGAAAAGCCTAACTGAGAACTTGGCTTCTACCCCAACTGGGCAGAAAAGAGGTAGTGCCCACCTCCGTTTACCTACCTGAGCAGTGAGCCAAATAAGATTCACAGATCATCCCATAATATCCAAAATGTCCAGGTTTCAATCAAAAATCAATTGTCATAACAAAAAAGATGATCCCAAACTAAATGTAAAAGACAACTGACTGGTGCCAAGACCAAAATGGCAGAGATGTTAGAATTATCTGACAAAATTTTTTAAAACCAGAGAAAAATAAACTAGAAAACAAAACAAAACAAAGCCTTAAGTAACCATAGGACAGTAACAAAAACCATGACTTTCTCATCAACTGAGTGTCAAAGGGGAAGAAAGTGCAGTCCTGAAAAGGAATTTGAAAAAAGTGTTTGAAAACATCCCAAATTTGGCAAAAGAAAACAAACATACAGATTCATGGAAGTGAGAAAAACTACAACAGGACAGACTTAATAAAATTTATACCAAAAGAAATCAAATTCAAACTTCTAAAAACTAAAGAAAAAGAAAAAATCTTGGGAACAGTAAGAGAGAAACTACACATTACCAACAGGAGAAAAACAATTCAAATGACAGCAATTTCTCATCAAAAACCAGCTAGGACAGAAAGATCACTTTTTCAAATGATCAAATAAAAGAACTGTGAACTCATATGTTATGACCAGGGAAATATACTTCAGAGATGGAGATATTATGACACTGTCAAGTAAAAGAATATTAAGAAAATCTGTCACCAGAACACCTACCTTAAAAGGGCCCGGTCTGAGGAAAGAACAATTAAATCACGAACCACTAACAAGACCACCAAAGGAAAACAGAAAGAAGACAAAAAATCACCAATATCAGAAATGCAACAGTAGCTATGTATCACTATAGACTATAGAATTCAAAACAGTAATAAAAGAGTATTACAAAAACCTCTAAAGGAATTGAGTTTGGAAACAAAAGAAATGGCTCAATTCGTCAAAAAACACAGACTACCACAGTTGACCCAATATGAAAAAGATAATATGACTAGCCCTACAACTATTAGGAAATTAAATTTGTAACTTCAAAACTACCCAAAAAAGAAATCAGCAGCCTCGGATGTATCACTAGAAAAAAAAAACCAAAAATCTAAAGAAGAATGAATACCAATTCACACCATATTACTCAAAAAGTAAGAAAAGGAAATACTTCCAAATTGATTTTATGAACCTACTACCTTGATGTAGGAACCAGATAAAGATAGCACCAAATGTCAAAACAACAAAAAAGTCCTACAAACAAGTATTTCATATATGAATATAGACTCAAAAGATCCTTATCAATATGTTGGCAAATAGAATTCACCAACATAAAAAAAAAATTCTACTTCATGAGTGAAAGGTGCTCATTCCAGACATGCAAGGGTGAATCAGTATTTGAAAAACTACCAGTGTAATCCCCACAAGTTTAGGTTTGAAAAGCAGAGGGTCCAAACTTCATGAGTGCTAACAACCAAACAAGTCTTAAAGCCTGGAACAATAAAAATCAGCAAACTCCACTCTGAGAGGCCATAGAAAGGCATAGGAAGCTGAGCACCTGCCCTTAAAGAGAGAGCATCCAAACAGCCTATGAAGATACAGGTTAAAACAGCAGATTCGAAGGTGCCTCAAGCTTATAGAAAGGAGAATTAGTAATTTCAGAGTAGATTGAGGAACTTCTGTAAGAACTTAGTAGCTTGCATGTACCATTTCATACCTGGCTTCCTATCAAACACACACAGCCACATGCAAAAACGAACCAATGAGATCTAAGTTGCTTACACCATGCCCCGCCGAACCCCCACACCCCCTCCCCTAGCAGCCAGAATACCCTGAGTCCCAGTGGGCAGAATCTCTACCCCAGAAGACCTAAACAAAACATGCCAGCCATGTGTCTCCTGACTTCTCATGGAACACATGTGCACACTGTTAAAACTGAATGCCACCCCCAAAAAAGGGGCTTTACTGAGGCAATCTGGTCTCCACGTATCTAATTATTCCTATAGAGAAGGATGGGTCCCCTCAGCTTACAGCAACAGAACCCCACTCAAGCTTTGTGGCACCTACCACAGGACAGGGCTGCACATCATCTTGTCCATGCCCACCAATTATTTTATTTTTTTAAGATTTTACTTTTTTAACTGACAGAGAGATAGAGAGAAAGCACAAGTAGACAGAGTGGCAGGCAGAGGTGGAGAGAAGCAGGCTCTCCAATAAGATCCCAATGCGGGGCTTGATCCCAGGAACTGGGAACCATGAACCATGCCAAAGGCATCTATGGGACCAACTGAGCCACCCACGTGCCCCCAACACACTATTTTAAAGAACATGAGAGTGAATAACTTTCCTAGAACACCTACACAGACAAACAGTTGGATAAACTGAGGAGACAGAGGAATATATCCCAAATGAAAGAACGGGACCACTCTACAGCAAGAAATGTAAAAGAAACAGCTTTAAGTAATGTCTGGTAGAGAACTTAAAAGTAATGATCAGGGGCGCCTGGGTGGCTCAGTGGGTTAAAGCCTCTGCCTTCGGCTCATGTCACGATCTCAGGGTCCTGAGATCAAGCCCCACATTGGGCTCTCTGCTCAGCATGGAGCCTGCTTCCTCCTCTCTCTCTCTGCCTGTTTCTCTGTGATCTCCATCTGTCAAATAAATAAATAAAATCTAAAAAAAAAAAAATAATGATCATAAAGATATTCACTGGATTTGAGAGAAGAGTGGTATACATCAGTTAGGTCCTTAACAATTATAAAAAAGAACCAATCAGATACAGAACACAATAAAGGAAACTAAGAATACACTGAATGGAAAAAATAGCAGGCTGGAAGAAGCAGAAGAATGAATTAATGAACTAGAAGACAGAGTATTAGAAAATAATTAAGCTGAACAAGTGAGGGAGAAAAATAAACAAGACAGAATAGGCTTAGGGAACTCAGTAACTCCATCAAATGTACTAACATTCACTTTACAGGGATCCCAGAAGAAGAAGAGAGAAAAGGGGGCAGAACATTTACTTGAAAAGAATGATAGCTGACTTCCCTAATCTGGAGAAGGAAACAGATATCCAAATGCGAGAAGCACAGAGATCCCCCCACAAAATCAACCCAAGGAGGTCCACGCCAAGACACACAGTAATCAGAATGGTAAAAGTAGTGCTAAAGAAAGAATTTTTACATCAGTAAGACAAAAGAAGACAGTTACATGTAAGGGAAACCCCATAAGGCTAACAGCAGACTTTTTTTTATTATTAAATTTACTTATTTTTTAAAATAAACATATAATGTATTTTTATCCCCTGGGGTACAGGTCTGTGAATCACCAGGTTTACACATTTCACAGCATTCATCATAGCACATACCCTCCCCAATGTCCATATTCCCACCACCCTCTCCCGTCCCCATTCCACCCAGCAACCCTTAGTCTGTTTTCTGAGATTAAGTCTTTTATGGTTTGCCTCCCTCCCAATCCCACTTTCTTTCATTTTTTCCTTTCCTACCCCCCAAAACTCCCACATTGCATCTCCACTTCCTCATATCAGGGAGATCATATGATAGTTGTTTTTCTCCGACTGACTTATTTCGCTAAGCATAATACCCTCTAGTTCCATCCACGTCGTCGCAAATGGCAAGATTTCATTTCTTTTGATGGCTGCATGTATTCCATTGTGTATATATACCAAATCTTCTTTATCCATTCATCTGTTGATGGACATCTAGGTTCTTTCCATAGTTTGGCTATTGTGGACATTGCTGCTATAAACATTTGGGTGCACGTGCCCCTTCGGAGCACCACGTATCTTTAGGATATATACCCAGCAGTGCAATCGCTGGGCCATACGGTACCTCTATTTTCAGGTTTTTGAGGAACCTCCACACTGTGTTCCAGAGTGGTTGCCACAGCTTGCATTTCCACCAACAGTGTAGGAGAATTCCCCTCTCTCCGCATCCTCGCCAGCATTTTGACATTTCTTGACTTGTTAATTTTAGCCATTCTGACTGGTGTGAGGTGGTATCTCATTGTGGTTTTGATTTGTATTTCCCTGATGCCGAGTGATGTGGACCATTTTTTCATTTGTCTGTTGGCCATCTGGATGTCTTCTTTGCAGAAATGTCTGTTCATGTCCTCTGCCCATTTCTTTTTTTTTTTTTTTTAATTTTTTTTATTTTTTATTTATTTGGCAGAGAGAGATTACAAGTAGGCAGAGAGGCAGGCAGAGAGAGAGAGAGGAGGAAGCAGGCTCCCTGCTGAGCAGAGAGCCCGATGCGGGACTCGATCCCAGGACCCTGAGATCATGACCTGAGCCGAAGGCAGCGGCTTAACCCACTGAGCCACCCAGGCGCCCTCCTCTGCCCATTTCTTGATTGGATTATTTGTTCTTTGAGTGTTGAGTTTGTTAAGCTCTTTATAGATTTTGGATACTAGCCCTCCCTTTATCTTATATGGCGTTTGCAAATATCTTCTCCCATTCTGTCAGTTGTCTTTTGGTTTTGTTAACTGTTTCCTTTGCTGTGCAAAAGGTTTTGATCTTGATGAAATCCCAATAGTTCATTTTACCCTTACTTCTGTTGTCTTTGGCAATGTTCCTAGGAGAAGTTGCTGCGGTTGAGGTCGAAGAGGTTGCTGCCTGTGTTCTCCTCAAGGATTTTGATGGATTCCTTTCTCACATTGAGGTCCTTCATCCATTTTGAGTCTATTTTCATGTGTGGTGTAAGGAAATACTCCAATTTCATTTTTCTACATGTGGCTGTCCAATTTTCACAGCACCATTTGTTGAAGACGCTGTCTTTTTTTCCATTGGACATTCCATCCTGCTTTGCCGAAGATTAGTTGACCATAGAGTTGAGGGTCTATTTCTGGGCTCTCTATTCTGTTTCATTGATCTATGTGTCTGTTTTTGTGCCAGTACCATACTGTCTTGATGATGAGAGCTTTGTAAAAGAGCTTGAAGTCTGGAATTGTGATGCCACCAACTTTGGCTTTCTTTTTCAATATTAGTTTGGCTATTTGAGGTCTTTTCTGGTTCCATATAAATTTTAGGATTGTTTGTTCTATTTCTTTGAAAAAAATGGATGGGATTTTGATAGGAATTGCATTAAATGTGTAGATTGCTTTAGGTAGAATAGACATTTTCACCGTATTTGTTCTTCCAATCCATGAGGACAGAACGTTTTTTATTTCTTTGTGTCTTCCTCAATTTCTTTCATGAGTACTTTATAGTTTTCTGAGTATAGATTCTTTGCCTCTTTGGTTAGGTTTATTCCGAGGTATCTTATAGTTTTGGGTGCAATTGTAAATGGGACTGACACATTAATTTCTCTTTCTTCTGTCTTGTTATTAGTGTAAAGAAATGTAACTGATTTCTGTGCATTGACTTTATATCCTGACACTTTACTAAATTCCTGTACAAGTTCTAGCAGTTTTGGAGTGGAGGCTTTTGGGTTTTTCACATATAGTATCATATCATCTGCAAAGAATGATAGTTTGACTTCTTCTTTGCCAATTTGGATTCCTTTAATTTCTTTTTGTTGTCTGATTGCTGAGGCTAGGACTTCTAGTACTATGTTGAACAGCAGTGGTGATAACGGACATCCTTGCCATGTTCCTGACCTTAACGGAAAAGCTTTCAGTTTTTCTCCATTGAGAATGATATTTGCAGTGGGTTTTTCATAGATGGCTTTGATAATACTGAGGTATGTGCCCTCTATCCCTACACGCTGAAGTGTTTTAATCAGGAAGGGATGCTGCACTTTGTCAAATGCTTTTTCAGCATCTATTGAGAGTATCATATGGCTCTTGTTCTTTCTTTTATTAATGTATTGTATCACATTGATTGATTTGCAGATGTTGGACCAACCCTGTAGCCCTGGAATAAATCCCACTTGGTCGTGGTGAATAATCCTTTTAATGTACTGTTGGATCCTATTGGCCAGTATTTTGGTGAGAATTTTCGCATCTGTGTTCATCAAGGATATTGGTCTGTATTCTCTTTTTTGATGGGAACCTTGTCTGGTTTTGGGATCAAAGTGATGCTGGCCTCATAAAATGAGTTTGGAAGTTTTCCTTCCATTTCTATTTTTTGGAACAGTTTCAGGAGAATAGGAATTAGTTCTTCTTTAAATGTTTGGTAGAATTCCCCTGGGAAGCCATCTGGCCCTGGGCTTTTGTTTGTTTGGAGATTTTTGATGACTGTATCAATCTCCTTACTGGTTAGGGGTCTGTTCAGGCTTTCTATTTCTTCCTGGTTCAGTTGCGGTAGTTTATATGTCTCTAGAAATGTATCCATTTCTTCCAGATTGTCGAATTTGTTGGCATAGAGTTGATCATAGTATGTTCTTATAATTGTTTGTTTTTCTTTGATGTTGGTTGTGATCTCTCCTCTTTCATTCATGATTTTATTTATTTGGGTCCTTTCTCTTTTCTTTTTGATAAGTCTGGCCAGGGGTTTCTCAATCTTATTAATTCTTTCAAAGAACCAGCTCCTAGTTTCATTGATTTGTCCTATTGTTTTTTTAGTTTCTATTTCATTGATTTCTGCTCTGATCTTCCCAAAATATGTAAAAAAGTTTTGTCAACATCAAAAAACCAAGTAATTCAATTTAAAAAAATGGACAGAAGGCATGAGCGTCACTTTTCCAAAGAAGACATCCAGATGGCCAAGAGACTTATGAAAAGATGCTGGGCATCACTCATCATCAGGAAAATGCAATTTAGAATGATATGTCACCTCTACTTGACACAATGGCTAAAATAAAAAACACAAGAAACAAGTGTTGAAGATGATGTTAAAAAAAAAAAAAACAAAAAAGAAGGAACCCTGTTGCACTGTTGGTGAGAATGCAAACTGGTACAGTCACTGTGGAAATTAGTAGGGGGTTCCTCAAAAAGTTACAAATAGAACTACCTTATGATCCAGCAAT
Organism: Neogale vison; assembly: GCF_020171115.1. Taxonomy (NCBI): domain Eukaryota; kingdom Metazoa; phylum Chordata; class Mammalia; order Carnivora; family Mustelidae; genus Neogale; species Neogale vison. The sequence continues at coordinate 34,496,662 of NC_058103.1, forward strand.
CACACTACTAGGTATTTACCCCCCAAATACAAAAACACTAATTCAAATCAATACCTGCACCCCTATGTTTATAGGTGTATTATTTATAATAGCCAAATTATGGAAGCAAACCAACTATACATCAATAAATGAATGGATAAAGTGGATATGGGATAGACACAAAGACAGACATACACACACACAGTGAAATATTATTCAACAATAAGAAAAAGTGAGTCTTGCCATTTTCAACAAAATGGATGGAGCTAGAGAATATAATGCTAAGTTAAATAAATCAGTCAGAGAAAGACAAATACCATACGATTTCCCTTATATGTTTAAGAAACAAAACAAATGAGCAAAGGCAGAAAGACAGAGAGAAATCAAGAAACTGACTGTTAGCTATAGAGATCAAATTGATGGTTACCAGAGGGGAGATGGATAGGGGGATGGGTGAAATATATGATGGGGATTTAGGAGTGCACTTATGATGAGCTGTTTGATGTATGGAATTGCTGAATCACTATATTGGACACCTGAAACTAATATAACACTGTATGTTAACTATATTGGAATAAAAATAAAAATAATAAAGAAGTACCAATCTGGAAAGAGATTGAGATGTTATTTTGATTTACTATAGGCAGTTAAGAAACCCAGATAAATGAAATGAGACAAGTATCTTTTAGGTTACAATTATTATTATGATTCATTTCAACTGTCTTTTCCATTTACTTTTTCATAAATCTAGTCTTTAAGTATCAATTTCTTCATTTAATGCTTGCTTCCAAAATATTTTTATGAAGTTTCTTAATATTCAAGAATTTCCAAGGAACAAATTAAGAATTCGGTATCAACTTCATCAGGTACAGATATAATACTAGATAGAGGTACAGAAGAGAGACCATGAGTTATTTTTCTTTTAATCTTTCAATAAGGAAAAGATAAATAAAGAAAGACTTTCAAAACTGAAATAAGTAAACTAAACATTCACATGCCTTACTGAAATTTTTAAATTAGCATTTTAAATATGCGATTATAAAAATGTTCACTTAAGAATTAATCACTTAGGGCGCCTGGGTGGCTCAGTGGGTTAAGCCGCTGCCTTCGGCTCAGGTCATGATCTCAGGGTCCTGGGATCGAGTCCCGCATCGGGCTCTCTGCTCAGCAGGGAGCCTGCTTCCCTCTCTCTCTCTGCCTGCCTCTCCATCTACTTGTGATTTCTCTCTGTCAAATAAATAAATAGAACCTTTAAAAAAAAAAAAAAGAATTAATCATTTATTTTAGGATAATTATTATACATTCAAAAATTTGAAAAACTTGTAAAAACCTCAGATTTGGTTATTTAGTAAGTGAATTTCAATTTATGTGATCTTATCTGTCTTTTCCTCACATAGTGTGATTAAGAACAGATTCTGAGGTTAAAGTGGATTTGATCCTAGGCATCCATTTAAGGAACATTAAATTCCTTGAACATTTCAGGCTTAAAATGAAGCTAGTAAAAGCACTTTTCTCAGAACTGTGGCATTAAATAAGTCAATACCTCTAAAGTAAACAGAATAACACCTATAAATGGATGCAGTATTATTTCTATTACTATAATTACGACTATTATTTTTGCTTTGGCTTAGTAATAAAATCGTGTAAAAGGATGAAACCAAAAGTGAAATATTCTCAATGGTGGGTGGCACAGTTAAAGGTTTATCTAATTATAAGCACTCAGAAAAGATATCAATATAGGCAGAGAACAAAATTAGTCAGAAAATATCATGAATATCTAAAAAGTATACATCACTCAATTACACTGTAATTTAGATAGACAAATTTAAGAAGGATGGTATCTGCATTATGCAGATTTTTTATTTTAGAATATTAACATATATTTGTAATTACTTCTTCCCAAACTCAGAAATTTAATCTAAGGTTTACTGGGTATTTTAGAGAACTAAACACAAATCTAAGTAATTAAACACAGAAATCCAAATTTCAACAAATAGGCAGCTTTAGAGATAAACTCTAATGAATATATCAGTAAAAAAACATGATTAATTAAAAGAACCAATTTAAAATCCCAGTACAAATAAGCCACTGCTTATGAATAAACATCAGTTGGTCATCACTGATTGTGCATGTACCTACTTATGCCCTTGCCTCGCAAAGGTAGAAGACTCTGATAAATGTGTAAGTAATCAATACCATTATATGATAAAAATGAAAGAGGAAATAAACCATGTTTATTACATACATAGGAAAAGAAGAAAAAAAGTCAAAAGACTACTTCTTTTCATATAAATAGATATAGATAGGCTTTGGAAGTAGTGTATAAATCTTTACTTTTCTAAAATGCAAAACTCCCTTCATGCTTTCTTCCAGTCACTACTCCATCCACAACAGTAAGACTTATCTGACTTCTAAAACTATACATTAGTTTTGCCTGTTTCTGAACATTACCAATTACACCATAGGCATTCTTTTTGTAGCTGATGTTTTTGCTCAGTGTTATGCTTAAGAGAATCACCTGTGTTTTTTCAATTTAATTTTATGTTGTTCATTCTCATTGTTGTATAGTATTGCATGGTATAAAAAATACAATGATTTGACTTCTTTAATGAGCTCAATGCCTTTTATTTCTTTTTGTTGCCTGACTGCTGAATCTAGGACTTCTAGTATTATATTGAACAATAGTGGTGAAAGTAGATAGCCCTATCATATTTCTGACATGAAGGGAAAAGCTCTCAGTTTTTCCTAGTTGAGAATGATATTGACCATGCCCTTTTTGTATATTTTTATGATTTTGAGGTATGTCCCATCTATCCTTACACTGTGGGAAGTTTTAATCAAGAGAGGATACTTTATTTTGTAAGTGATTTTTCTGCATCTACTGAGAGGAGCATATGGTTCTTGTCCTTTGTTTTATTAATAAGGTATATCACATCAATTGATTTGCAGATGTTGAATCTACCTTGCAGCCCAGGAATAAATCCCACTTGGTCATGCTGAATAACCCTTTTAATTACTGTTGGAACCTACTGGATAGTATCTTGGTGAGAATTTTTACACCCATCTTCATTAGGGATATTAGTCTGTAATCCTCCTTTCTGGTGGAGTCTTTGTCTGGTTTGGGGATGAAAGTAATGCTGTCCTCACAGAATGAGTTTAAAAGCTTTCCTTCTATTTTGACTTTTTAAAACAGCTTCAGAAAACTAGGTATTAATTCTTCTTTAAATGGTTGGTAGAATTTACTTGGGAGACAATCTAGTCCCAAATGCTTATTTTGGGGGAGATTTTGGATTACTGCTTCAATTTCCTTGCTGCTTAAGGATCTCTTCTGGTTTTCTATTTCTTCCTATTTCAGTTTCAGTTTTTTATATGTTTCTATGAATGCACCTATTTTTTCCAGATTGCCTACTTTGTTGGCATATATTTGCTCATAATGTGTCCTTATCATTGTATTTCCTTGGTGTTGGTTGTGATCTCACCTCTTTCATTTATGATTCTATTTGGGGCCAGGGGAGCTTTCTCTTTTCTTTTTGATAAGTCTGGCCAGGGGTTTATCAATCTTTCAGAGAAACAACTCTTAGTTTTGTTAATCTGTTCTACTGGTCTGTTGGTTTCAATGTAATTGATTTTTGCTCTAATCTTAATTCTCTTCTCCTGCTGGATTTGGGCTTTATTTGCTGTTCTTTCTTCAGCTCCTTTAGGTGTAAGGTTAGGTTATGTATTTGAGTTTGTTTTTTTTTTTTTTACTTGAGAAAGGTTTGTATTGCTATATACTTTCCTCTTAGGACCACCTTTGCTGCATCACAAAGGCTTTGAACAGTTATGTTTTCATTTTCATTTGTTTCCATGAATTCTTCGAATTCTTCCTTAATTTCCTGGTTGACCCATGCATTCCTTAGTAGGATGCTTGTTAACCTCCATGTTTCTGTGATCCTTCCAAATTTCCTCTGTGATTGATGTCAAGTTTTAAAGCACTGTGATCGGAAAATATGCAGGAAATGATCCCAATCTTTTGGTACTGATTGAGACCCGATTTGTAATTCAGGATGTGATCTATTTTGGAGAACATTCCATGTGCACTCAAGGAGAATATGTATTCTGTTGCTTTAGAATTTAATGCTGTGAATATATCTGTGAAGTTCATCTGCTCCAGTGTGTCAAAGTTCTTGGTTTCCTTGTTCATCCTCTGCTTAGATGATCTGGCCATTGCTGTGAGTAGGGTGTTAATGTCCCCTACTATTATTGTATTATCAATGAGTTTCTTTAATTTTGTTATTAATTGGTTTACATAATTAGCTGCTCTCAAGTTAGTGGCATAACAACATAGAGTTGTTAGATCTTCTTAGACCTTTTAATTATGATATAGTGTCCTTCTTCATCTCTTATTACAGTCTTTGGTTTAAAATCTAGTTTGTCTGATATAATACTACCCCAGGATTCTTTTGATGGCCATTAGCATGATAAATCGTTCTCCACCCCCTCACTTTCAATCTGGAGGTGTCTTTGGGTTTAAGATGAGAAGCCAAACTCCCACTCTTCGTAGACGACATGATACTCTATGTGGAAAACCCAAAAGACCCCAGCCAATAATTACTGGAACTCAATACAAGGATTTAGCAGCACGGCAGGATATAAAATCAATGCACAGAAATTAGTTGCATTTCTATACACTAACAATGAGACACACGAAATTAAGGAATCAGTCCCATTTACAATCACACCCAAAACCATAAGATACCTAGAAATAAACCTAACTAAAGAGGTAAAGAACCTGTACTCTGAAAACTATAGAGGACTCATGAAAGAAACTTAGGAAGACACAAAGAATTGGAAAACATTCCATGTTCATGGATTGGAAGAAAAAATATTTTTAAAATGTCTATCCTACCTGGAGCAATCTACACATTCAGTGTAATCCCTTTCAAAATACCATCAACATCATTCACAGAAGTGGAAAAATAATCTTAAAATTTGTATGGAAACAGAAAAGACCCTGAATAGCTAAAGGAATGTTGAAAAAGAAAAACAAAGGTGGTGGCATGACAATCCTGGACTTCAAGCTATATTACAAAGCTGTAATCACTATAACACCATGGTCCTGGCACAAAGACAGACGGAGAGATCAACTGAATAGAGAACCCAGAAACGGACGCTCAACTCTATGGCCAACTAATATTTGACAAAGCAGGAAAGAATGTACAATGGAAAAAAAGAGTCTCTTCCACAAATGCTGTTTGGAAAATTGGACAGCCACATGTAGAGGAATGAAACTGGACCACTTTCTGATTGTACCATACACAAAAATAGAGTCAAAATGGATGAAGGACCTAAATGTGAGACAGGAATCCATCAAAATCTTAGAGGAGAACACAGGCAGCAACGTGTTCAACCTCAGCCACAGCAACTTCTTCCTAAAAACACCACCAAAGGCAAGGGAAGCAAGGGTAAAAATGAACTACTAGGATTTCATCAAGATAAAAAGCTTCTTTAAAACAAAAGGAACAGTTGACAAAACCAAAAGACAACCTACAGAATGGGAGAAGATATTTGCAAAGGACATATCAGATAAAGTGCTCGTATCCAAAATCCATAAAGAACTTATCAAACTCAACATTCAAAGAACAAAACATCCAGTCAAGAAATAGGCAGAAGTCATAAATACACATTTCTCCAGAGAAGACATCTAAAGGGCCAAGAGACACATGAAAAAATGCACATCACTTGTCATCAGGGAAATACAAATTAAAACCACAATGTGATACAATCTCGTACAGTCAGAATGGCTAAAATCAACAGTCAGGAAACAACCGATGTTAGCTGATTGCAGAGAGAGGGGAACCCTCTCACCCTGTCGGTGAGAATGTGAGTTAGACAGCCACTCTAGAAAACAGTATGGAGGTTTCTCAAAAAATTAAACATAGAGCTTCCCTATGACCTAGCAATTGCTCTACACAGTGATCTCAGGGGGCACTTACACCCCAATGTTTATGGCAGCAATGTCCACCACAGCCAAACTGTGGAAAGAGCACAGATGTTCATCGATAGATGAATGGATAAAGAAGATGTGGTGTGTGTGTGTGTGTGTGTTTGTGTACATATAGGAGTATTACTTAGCCATCAAAAAATGAAATCTTACCATTTGCAACAATGTGGATGGAACTAGAGAGTATTAAGCTAAGCGAAATAAGTCAGTCAGAGAAAGACATTTATGATGTGATTTCACTCATATACGAAATTTAAGAAACAGAACAGAGGATCACAGGGAAAGGGAAGGAAAAATAGAATAAGATGAAATCAGAAAGGGAAACACACAAGAACAGACTCTTTAACTATAGAAAACTCTTTAACTATAGAAAACAAACTGCAGCCTGCTGGAGGGGTGGGGAGTGGAGAGATGGGGTAACTAGGCCTTAAGGAGGGCAACTGATATAATTTAGTCCTGATACAATAAGTCTTGGGTGTAGTGTGCAACTGATGAATCACTGAACTGTACCTCTGAAACTACTAATACACTATATCTGGGTGAACCAAATTTAAATAAATAAAAAATATAAAATCAAAAACAAAATTTAAGAAATACAATTATTTATCTATTTTATTATATGTAAACATTTGGGTTGTTTCCAGTATAGGCTATTACAAGTAGAATTCCTATAAACATTCCAGCACACTTCTTTTGGTGAAATAAGCAAATATTTGTTACACAAACACCTATCAGTGAAACTCCTGGGTCATAGGAAATATGTAACTCTGCTTTAGTAGGCACTGTTCAGCTTACAAAAGCGGTAGTACCAATTTGTGTATGACTTATTTGATTGTACAGTTTACTCACTAACTCTTGCAAATGTCACCTTTTCATCCAGAGACTCTGGTGAAGTGAGAAGATATTTTGTGGTGGTTTTAACTTGCATTTTTCTAATGACTACTGATATTGAGCACCTTTTCATGTTAATATTTTCCATATACTGTTTGTGAAATCTCTTTTTAGTTCTAATAATCATTTTTTAAATTGGGTTGCTAGAAATGAGTCTTTTGTTGGATATGTATAGTACAAACATCTTCTTTCATTCTGTATCTTTTAGAGTATCTTTCCTAAAGTTTTTACTTTTAATGTGATCCAATTTATCAGTTTTCCTATACACTATTTAAGAAATCCTTATCTATGCCAAGATCATAAAGATATTCTCTCATGGTTTTATGTAAAAGCTTTATTGTTTTCTTTCACAGTTGGATCTATGGAGGTATCTGAAATAGATTTGTGTGTGTGATGTGAATTAGAGGTCTATGATCCTCCTTCCCCTAAGAACATCCCCCCCCCAACAAGTCCTTTCCCCCAGTTTGTTATAAATTGGATGATAGTATTTGTGTAAATCTTTTCATGGATGTAATCATTTTCTGCTGTGGTATAACAAATTACACAATTACACAATTTAAGCTTAGCAGCTTAAAACAGCACAAATATATTATCTCACAACTCAGACTGGAGTTGCATTGTCTGTTGTTGTTGTTTTGTTTTGTTTTTTTGGTTTTTTGCTCCAGCTTTCACAAAACCAAAATTAAAGGGTCTGTCAGCTTGGCTGTCATTGGGAGTTTCTGGAAAGACTCCATTTCAAAGCTCACTCAAGTTCAGAGAATACAAGTCCCTAGGGTCAAGACCAACGTTCTGTTTCCTTGCTGGCTGTCAGCTGGGTACTGCTCTAAGCAACTGAATGGTTTTCCAGCCTTTGTACACACCTAAATAATAGCACCATCAATAATAGTGCATAGAATCCTTCTGACACTTGAAATCTCTCCGAATCCTCCTGCTGCTGCATATCTCTTCTGCTTCCAGTCAAGAGGAAACTTTCTGCTTTTGAGGGCTCATACAATTAGACCGGAAACATACAGATAACCAGGATCTTCTATCTTCACAGCCCTAACCTTAATTACATTTCCAAAGTTCCTTTTGTTATGTAATGTGATGTATTATAGGTTCCAGAGATTAGGGTTGGACATGTTTGAAGGCCATGGCTCTCTCTACTATAATGGATACTCTATTCTGTTCCATTGGTTTATCCTTTCACAATACTACTGCCTTAATAATGCCAGTGTTATAGAAAGTCTGAATATCTGGTACTAAGTCTTACATTGACTTTGTTACTCCTTAGGAATCCTTTGACTATCCTTAGTCCTCTGAATTTTGAAATAAATTTTAGACTAGAATATCAATTTTCAAAAAAAAAAAAACCTACCTGACATTTTAACTTGAATTACACTAATCTTTATAGCTGTAAATCTATATGACCCATATGGTCAGTTTTGGTTAATGTTTTAGATGAATTTCAAAAGAATGTATATTCATTTTCCAGTGACATATTCCAGAATCGTTAACCAGGTCAGGTTACTCTATCTCCTCATTTTTTGGCCATCACAATCCACCAGCTATTGATAGAAGGATCATAAATTCTTCCAGTACAACTGGTGATTTATCCAGTTCTCCTTTTATTTCCTCCATCAGTTTTTGCTTTATTTACTTTAAAACTAACTCACTATGTACACAGTGGTTTAGGATTCTGATAACTTATTGATACACTGACCCTTTTATTATTATAAACATTCATCTTGTCTATCTACTCTTGGTTTTAAAGTCTACTTTGTTTGACATTAGTATGGCTTATCTCTTTCTATCCTTTTGTGCCAACTTCTCTTGCTCTTTATATTTAAGATGTAGTTCTTGAATGCAGCATAAAACTGTGTTTGGTTTTGTTTTACAGTCTGGTAAAGTTAGTGTTCAATTCAATTGCCAAAGTGATTAGTACAAAACAAAGGTAGACCGAGCTTTACCTTAGATGCAACTGAGAAATGGAATATGCTCCTGAGGTCAACTAAGCTGCAGAATGGTGATGTCTCTATTTTACCCTATTTTGTTGTTATAGGCAAAGAACGCTAATTTGTCTCCTGCTACTCCATTCAATTCAGAAGAAAACGCTCAACATTTAGTTTTTTACATCACTGAATATTACCTGAAAATGTATATTAAATACAAAATGTCACACAAAGTCAAACGTAGTCACTGAATAATCTTTGCTCTACACATAGTTTCTAGCAGTACTGCTGACATTTTACAGTACAATATTAAGATAGTCATATACTTTAAAAATTCTAAAGGTTAAAAAAATTTTCTAAATCAACTAACTTTATATTAAGTTTTAATGTGATCTAGGAAAACACTGCAGATGTCTTAAAACAATTTCTTGTCCAAAAAAGATTATCACACATATTACCTAGGACTAAGCAAAATAATAAAATCTATTCCAACTAGGCATTTTTTCTTATTACCAATACCTTAGTCCAATCCATGTATTCCCTAATACCTCATTAAAACCCTGTATTTAACCTTTTCTTCTAAAAGGCCATAACTTATCCTCCAATAGTCTCTGAGTCGTCCTTCTAAAAACAAATACATAAAATTTCCCCAGTATATAAAATTGCCCAATAGTTTTAGGTAAAATCCAATCTTTTGATGTCATATGAAGCTTTTTATAATGTATTCTCATCATTCTAACATCATCTTGATAAAATATTAATATTCCAGTATATAAATTTAAAAATAAGTTGATATGTATAATATATTAATATGTAATGCATATATACAGAGAGAGGGAGAATATATATTTCCAGTTATTCTTTTGCCTTTCCTTCCATTTCTAAAATTCAATATATTCTTCAAGGTCTACCTTAACCTTCAGTATGCCAGTAAAAGTAATCATCGCCATTTATCAACTAGGCCAAATAAACAAGGTAATTTTAAAAATACTTTATGTCATCTCATGAATAATTTACAGAAATAAAAATAAAGAGATAGTGACATTTATTAGAATTGGAGGTTTTATAATTGCCAATATTCTCCTCTTAACTGCAAACCAACTTCTCACCAACTGTCATATAGGACTTATAATATTACTGTTTTGTAAATTTTGATTCCAGATGTCAAATACATTCCAAATTCAATCTGACTTATTATTTCTGGTTCTTCTTGCATGTGCATTATCAAAATGCAACACTTGAGGAATTATTTAAAACCTTAGATTGTTCATTGTTTTGTTAAAAGAGAAAAATGACCGTTCTAGTTAGGCTGAGTGCCAGCACCATTGACCAGCTAGCATCTGGCAGCTACTGCTGAGCCTCTTGTTGTGTGAGAAGCAAACCGGTCTTAGCGGCTCATTGTAGGTAGCCAGTCTCAGTACTGGCCCTGCAAGACTGAAACTGAGCTGGGCTAGTAAGCCAGCAGCAGGAACAAACCTACTTATAGCAGCTCACTGCAGACAACCAGGCAGAGAGCCAGTCCACCACCAGCATACCCACAGAAGCTGCCACTGGCTCTCACAGACAACCACAGGGAAAGCAAACCCCTGCCCACTGGCGTGTCTATAGCAGTTGCATGTCAGGCACAATAGGACTGCACATAAACCTCACACAGGAGACACCCCTGGATCACCTGCTTCTGAGGATCGGGGGTCTTGTGTTAACAGGGCACCACAAAACCCTTTCTACACAAGACCACTACTTTCAAGACCAGAAGACATACAGCAGACATATCTAATACATAGAAACAGATATTTAGACAAAAGGAGGAGACAGAGATATATGTCCCAAATAAAAGTATTAAGACCAAAATCACAGAAAAGCTAAGTAAAATGAAGGCAAGAATTATGCTTGATAAAGAATTCAAAATGACAATCATAAATATACTCACTGAACTTGAGAGAATAGATGAAGTTCAGTGAGAACTTCAACAAAGAGATAGAAATTATAAATAACAACATAGAGCTGAAGACTGCAGTAACTAAAAAGAAAAATATACTTCAGGGAATCAACAGCAGATTACAGGATGTAGCAGAACAGATCAACTATCTGGAAGACAGGATAATGAAAACCACCATCCAAGTTGAAAAACAGAAAGAAACTTTTAAATAAAGAGAATAGGTTAAGGGGCATCCAGGACAACATCAAGCACACTAAACTTCACATTATAGGAGTCTCAGAAGAAGAGAGACAAAAATGGGCAGGAAATTTATTTGAAGATATAATCATTGAAAAAATCCCTAACTGTAGGCAGCCACGGACCCAGCTAGAGGCGAGGGATCAAACCAGGCTCTGACTCATGCCTCCTGAATATCAGTTGACTTGCGCTTGAGAAAGAGCCTGAGCTATGGACCCTAAGACTCGCTGACGTGGCTGTCTACATGTATTTGAGGCAAAACTGGGTTGCCCATTTAACTTTTACAAGATTATTCTGTACTTGCACAGATTATGAATTGCACCATTGTAAGCTCGTGAATTGCTAGTTAAAGATTAGCTAAGTAGACAAAAGTTACTGGCATCAGAAGATCCGCTACCAGCGCTTAGGAAATGGGTTTCGTAAAAGCTTAGGGGGTTTCATGTGAATGTTACGTGTGTATGAACAATCAACCAAGAATAGATACTTCCTTATAATTGTTTCTGTTAACTATATAATGCCTCACAGCCTTGAATAAAATTGGCACTGTTGGACAACCTCCTCAGTGCTCCTCCTGCCCCCATCTCTTTGTCTCTTAATTTCTTTTCACCATCCTCTTACCCTCATGTTCCTGATTGATTTGTTTGCGCCGGCCACGACACCTAACCTGAGGAAAGAAACAAACATCCAGTTCTCAGAAGTAAAGAGTTCCAAACAAGATGAACTCAAAGAGCCCACATCAAGACACTTAGTAATTAAATATCAAAAATTGGGGGCGCCTGGGTGGCTCAGTGGGTTAAAGCCTCTACCTTCAGCTCAGGTCATGATCCCAGGGTCCTGGAATGGAGCCCCACATCTGGCTCTCTGCTCAGTGGGGAACCTGCTTCCTCTTCCCTCTCTGCCTGCCTCTCTGCCTACTTGTGATCTCTGTCTGTCAAATAAATTTTTTAAAAAAGTTTAAATATCAAAAATTAAAGATTAATAGACCATCTTAAAAGTAACAGGAGAGAAGTAGACAGTTACATATGAAAGACCTCAGAAAATTATCAGCTGATTTTTTTAGTAGAAATTTTGTAGGGTAGAAGAGAATGGCAGGATATATTCAAAGTACTGAGGAAAACACCTACAGACAAGAACATGCTACACAGCAAGGTTATCATTCAGTATTGAAGGATAGAGTTTCCCAGACAAATAAAAGTTAAAGGAGTTCATCACCATTAAACCAACCTCGGAAGAAACGTTATAGGGAACTCACTAAGGGGAAAGAAAAAAAACAAAACAAAAAGTAAAGAAAAAAAAATCATGAAAGGAAAGATTTTTACTTGTACAAAGTAAACATACAGTTAAGATAGTAGATTAATCACTTACAAAGCTAGTAAGGAGGTTAAATCACAAGAGTAATAAAATCAATTACAGATATAAAAATTAGCCAAGAAATACACAAAAGTATACAATATGACATCATATACATAAAATGTGAATGAAGAAATAAAATGCAATGCTTTTATAATGTGTTCAAACTTTTGAGACCATCCACTCAAATACAGATTGTTAAAGACATACATAAATATCCAGATGGAACTACTGGATCAGACGATAGTTCTCAATTTTTGAGCAACTGCTGTTTTTTTTTCATAGTGGCTGAATCAATTTACATTACCCTCAAGAATACACCAAAGTTCTCTTTTCTGTATATCCTTCTTGTTATGTCATCTTTTTGATACTAGCCATTCTGACTGCTATGGGGTAGTATCTCATTGTGGTTTTGATTTACATTTCCCAGATGACAACTGATGTTCAGCATTTTTTATGTGTTTGTTAGCCCTCTGTATGTCTTCTTCAGAAAAATGTCTATTCTGACCTCTACCCATTTTTTAGTCAATTTTTTTGGTTTTTTGGTGTTGAGTTATATGACTTCTTTATATATTTTGTATATTAACCCTTAATGGATATATCATTTGCAAATATCTTCTCCAATTCACAAGGTTGCTTTTTTGTTTTATTGATTATTTCCTTTACTGTACAAAACCTTTTGGTATGATATGGTTCCAATGGTTTATTTTTGCTTTTGTTTTCCTGGCCTGCAGAGACACATCCAATGTCCAAAACATTGCTGCCCATGTTTTCTTTTAGGATTTTTATTGTCTCAGGTCTTACACAAATTCAGATCTTTGTCTCAAATTCATTTGGTATACAGTATAAGAAAGTGGTCCAATTTCTTTCTTTTGCACGTAGCTGCCCAACTTTCCCAGCACCATTTATTGGAAATACTGTTTTCTTCCCATAGTATTTTCTTTCCTCCTCTGTTATAGATTGATTGACTATATAATTGTGAGTATATTTCTGAGTTCTTAATTCTATTCCATTGATTTGTGTATATGTTTTTGTGTCAGTACTATATGAGTTTGATATATAGCTTTGAAGTATAGTTTGAAATCTGGGATTGTGGTATCTCCGGTTTTGTTTTTCTTTCTCAAGACTGCTATAGCTATTCAAATCTTTTGTGGTTCCCTAAAAATTTTAGTATTTATTTATTCTAGTTCTATGAAAAACACTGTTGGTATTTTGGAAGGGATTGCACTGAATCTGTAAGTTGCTTTGTGTACAACAGACACTTTCACAATATTAATTCCTCTAATCCATGAGCATGGTATATCTTTCCATTTATCTGTGTAGTCTTTGGTTTCTTTCATCAATGTCCTATAGCATTCACACTATAGGTATTTTCCTCTTGGTTAAATTTTTTAGGTGCTTTATTATTTTTAATGACAACTGTAAATGGAATGTTTTCTTAATTTACCTGTCTGCTATTTTGTTATTACTGTATAGAAATGCAACAGGTTTCTGTTTATGGAATTTGTGTTCTACAACATTACTGAATTCATAAATTAATTTAATAGTTTTTTGGTAGAGACTTCAGAGTTTTCTGCATATAGTCCTCTGCAGACAGTGACCATTTTAATTCTTCCTTATCAATTTGGATGCTTTTATTTTCTTCTGATTCCTATGGCTAGAAATTCCAGAAGTGCATTGATAGTGGTGAGAGTGTCTTGTCTTGTTCCTGATCTTAGGTAAAATCCTCACAGCTTTTCACCATTGAGTATGACGTTAGCTGTGGGTGTGCCATATGTGGCCTTCTTATGTTGCGATATATTCCCTCTAAACTCACTTTTTTAAAAGTTTTTATCATGAATGGTTGTTAAATTTTGTCAAATGCTTTTTCTGCATCTAATGAGATAAGTAATGGTTTGTGGCCTTCTTCTTCTTAATGAGATGTATCACACTGATTGACAGCATTTATTGGACCACCTTTGCATCCTTGAAATAAATCCTGCTGACCACGGTGAATGTTTGTTTTTTAATATTCTTCTGTTTTTCACATTCCTTATGTTTCTTCCAAGGTCATTTTTATTTGTTGCTTTCTCTTGCTTGGTTCTTTAATTCATTGGATATTTATATTAAGGTTTTGGCCCTTAGAGGATAAAATGTCATCTGACTTAGCAGGTTATACATGGCCATGCTTTAATGTTATTCCATTGCATTTAGGATAAAGTACAAAATCCTTGCCATTAGGTAATACAGATTTTAAAATTCTAAGTTATTATCTTTCTGCCTTAATATAGCAAACAAGAAACATTAATAGATTTGGTGAATTCTTTTTCTTAAGATAATCAGATTACAATTTTATCTCATCTGAAAATACAATACAAGTTATTATAGGTAATAACCACCTGTAAGATACAGATTAGCAATGAGATAAAAGATAACTAAATTTTAATTGTTATATTAAATCCAACCTCTACTAGAGACTTTCTCATTATTCTTCAAGTTTAAAGAAGTTGAATTACTTTCTTTATAGGACAGTACTATAAGTAATGAGAAAGTTTTAATTCAAGAAACACCTGAAAGGATATCATGTTTAAGGCATTTTCCTAAGTTTTAGAAATACAGTATATCTGGTGAGCCAAATGTAAATATGAATAATATAATGCAATGGGTAGAATAACAGAAGCATGTATAAAACATGAGAACACTGGTTAACTGTGGAGTTAATTTTGCTTATAGCTTTCTGAGAAAAATCATAGAAAGTTAGTAGCCTTAATCCTTAGTATAAATCCACTGTACTATAATTATTTTTCCTCTTCTAAAAGATCTTCTACAAAGTAGAGACTAAGTTGCTTAAAAAAAAATCATTTTAAGGGGCACTTGGGTGGCTCAGAGGGTTAATCCTCTGCCTTCGGCTCAGGTCATGATCTCGGCGTCCTGGGATTGAGCCCCACATAGGGCTCCCTGCACAGCAGGGAGTCTGCTTCCCCCTCTCTCACTGCCTGCCTCTCTGCCTACTTGTGATCTCTCTCTCTGTTACATGAAGAAATAAAAATCTTTTAAAAAATCATTTTAATTTTGTGATTACCACATAAATATATTGGGCCCCTTTATGAATCTCAGGTGTATATTGGTTTCATGGTATTCTTATTTTTCCCCTATTTTATAATTTCATCACTCTCATCAATAATCTCCAACTATCCCTAAAAAATTAAAATATAAAATGAAGACTAAAGGAATTACCCAAAAAGGTGATGTAATAGTTAAATAAACAATCACTATTGCACCATCCTTTACTTTTCTTATCAAGTTACCCAAAGTATTGCATCATTTTTCTAAAAAATATAAAAGGCTCACCACTTTTGTATTTTGGTAGTAAACACCTAGTAGTGCAATTGCTGGGTCATAGGGTAGCTTTATTTTTAGCTTCTTGAGTAACATCCATACTGTTTTCCAGAGTGGCTATACCAGTTTGCATAATTACTAAAAGGGTTCCCCTTTCTCCACATCCTCATTAACATGTGTTGTTTCCTGTCTTGTTAATTTTAGCCACTCTGACTGGTGTAAAATAGTATCTCATTGTGGTTTTAATTTGTATTCCCCTGATGCCCAGTGATGTGGAGCATTTATTCATGTGTCTTTTGGTCATTTGGATGTCTTCTTTGCAGAAATGTCTGTTCATGTCCTTTGCCCATTTCTTGACTGGATTCTTCGTTCCTTGGGTGTTGAGTTTGTTAAGTTCTTTATAGATCTTGGATACGCTCTTTATCTGACATGTCATTTGCAAATATCATCTCTCTTTCTATGGGTTGCCTTTTAGCTTTGTTGACTGTCTCCTTTCATAGCAACAATGCCCACAACAGCTAAATTGTGGAAAAAGCCAAGATGACCATCAATAGATTAATGGATAAAGAAGATATGGTATACAAATATACAATGGAATATTACTCAGCCATCAGAAGGGATGAATACTTACCATTTACTTTGACGTAGATGGAACTGAAGAATATTTTGCTGAGCAAAATTTATCAGTGAGAGAAAGACAATTATCCTATGGCTTCACTCATATGTGGAATATAAGAAACAGTGCAGAGCACCAGTGGGGGAAGAAGTAAAAGTGAATAGGAAGTCATCAAAGAAGAAAAACCATGAGAGACACTTAACTACAGGAAACAAACTGAGGGTTGTTGGAGGGGAGGATGGTGAGGGGATGGGATAACTGGGTAATGGGTATTAAAGAGGGCACATGATGTGATGAGCACTGGGTGTTATATGCAACTGATAAATCACTGAACACTACATCCATAACTAATGATGTACTCTGAGTTGGCTAACTGAATTTAAATTTTTAAAAGGTATAAAAGGCCAGAAACCCCATATTTGTGGTCGCTTTTACCTTTCACTAAACACAGTTGATAATTCAGAGCTTTTTATTCTCTTCCAATAATTGTAAAGATATAAAAATGGACAAAGACTTAAAAAATATCTAGCCAAGTCAGAAAATGAATGCAGAGAAACAGCAGTTTAGACCAATGTTGATGCTAAAACTGATCTTACAAGTAAATTCTGACAATCTTCAGATCACACACTACCTTAAATGAGTATTCTCAAGAATAATTGAGAAAACAATGAATCTCTGAGAAAAGGCAGATGATATCCTTACCCAATTAGTCATTCAACAGGTGGGGCTTTATCACAATGTTTTAGAACAAAAATTTGAGCCATCTCATTTTGCTAAAAGCATATGTGATATTTTCCTGCATCTTTTATGATTTTGTGCTAAAAATTTATTTGATGTGATTTATAAATGGAAAAACTGAAAGTACACACAGGTGATTGGAAGGAAATAGGTAGTGTAGAAATGAAGATAATTCGTTGCACAATATAAGTGGTGTTCTAAATCTAGAAATGAAAATGTTTTTGCTTTATGGAGAAAGAAGATAGACATTTTTAAAGACTATTGCATTTTATTCTACTTTTTAATTGAGGCATAGTATTATAGATGTATTAGTTTCAGGTATATAGTATAGCAATTCAACAATTATATACATTACAAAATGCTCATCATGATTACTGTAGTTACCATATGTCACCACACTAGGCTATTACAATATTATTGACTAATTCTTTATGCTGTACTTTCATACCGTAACATTTATTTCATAATGACATGTGTACTTCTCAATCTCCTTCATCTATTTTGCCTGTCTCTCCACTCATCCTTCCCTCTGGCAAAGTACTAGGTTGTTCTCTATATTTATGAGCCTCTTTTTCTTCTTTTGTTTTTTCATTTTTTAGATTCCACATAAAAGTGAAATCACATAGTATTGGTTTTTTACTTATTTCCCTTAGCATAATACCCTCTAGATCCATCCATGTTGCTACAAATAGCAAGATTCTGTTTTTATGGCTAAGTAATATTCCATTATGCATATATACCACATCTTCCTTGTTCATTTATCTATCAAAGAATACTTAGGTTGATTCCATATCATGGCTATTGTAAATAATACTGCAATAAAGATAGTGATGCATATATCTTTATGAATTAGTGTTTTCATTTTCCTTGGGTAAATACTCAAAAAGTGAATTTGCTGGATTATATGGTATTTCTCTTTTTAGTTTTTTGAGGAACCTGCATGCTGCTTTCCATGGCGGCTGCACTAAGTTACATTCCTAAGAACAGTGCACAAAGCTTTTTTCATAATCTTCTTTCTGTGTTTCTCAGAAGAGACCTGCTGATCAGATTTTCTGACTCACTAGCAGTTAAAATAGGCTCAAAGGAAAAAATATCTACAGAAGTCAGCTCACTTCTCTAAGGTTCTCTTCTCTCTAGAATTATAGCTTCTCTGGCCTTTGCTTTAGTGGTGTGACTGCCTTTTAGCAGGTGATTCTTGAATTTTATCTTGCTTTTCTCATGGTTCTCAGGAGAATCATTAATTGACTATAGGTTACTCCATATTACTCAAAAGTAGAAATAAACGGGTAATCATGTAAAGACATTTTAAATGGCAATTAAACTGAAAATGTGTGGTATCAATAATGCATATAACTCAACTGAAGTTGAGAGAATACTAAAAGCTATCACCAGATTTGTATATACACAGAGAATGTTAACTATGTCATAATAGTTGTTTCAACAACGTTTAAGATGCAATTCAATTTCAGAGTGTATTGAAATCAGTTGTTAAAGCTAATACTAATTTATAAACTTAGCTTAATTAATAGTTCTAAACAATACGTGCCTTCATTACCTTTAAAAATGTGTACTTTTCATGTGTAACCAAAGGAGGGTCAGAGTTTCTTTATGAGAACTTGCTAATGATCCTAGAATGTATCTTTTGAAATAATTTTGAGATTGATAGTAGAAGGTTACTCCAAATGTAAGATTATCACATGTCTAGGTGTATCAGACATGTTTTCTTAGATATCTTACTTACTTGAGGACTCAGTAGATACTTCTTTTCTTTATTTCAAGCAGGTCAGAGAAGAAACTTCTTCATTAATCAAAAGTAGCAAAATTTTCAAGATAAACACCATAAATAAGCTTTATTGTAAATCTAACATGAAGCAGAGGATCAAGTTTGTCATTATTTATTCATAGTTTAATAAATTTGGAATTCAAAAGGTTTTATGTATAAAGTTTGATATCCATGTGGGTAATAATGGTAATAGCTTAGCATGAATTTGAATTTTAAAAATATTCCAAAAAAGACTGCACATGAATATCACATAATTATCAAAGTTCTGATTAGATGTACTGTCTAGGGAACTATTAATATGCTCACATTCCATACAAAGTCAAATTTTTGTGCCTCTGAATTTCTTCCTGTAGTATCAAACAACTTGGGAATGTGTTCTCTGATTTCCATTCTATAGTACCTGGTACTCTATTAAAATGTCGCCACACCTTACCAGCAAAGGCTACAATGCATTTTTAAGTAACAAAATGTGTATTTTCTTTTACTTTTGAATATTTGTGATAAATCTTTCCATTTAATACTTAATATCAATGCAGCTCCTTGATTCCAAAGAGAAAACACAAGAAAAAAATATTTTTAATAGTCATTTCTTCTATCTGATTTTAAATAATTATTGTTCCATCTCTACTTCCCTGATTTTCCCTAGCTACAAAGTTTGGATCACAAAAGGTATTATAATAAAAGAAATTTGAATGCATAATCTAGTCCTCTGGAACTAGGATAACATCAGGAACAATAATAACAATAATGCAAATAAAAACTAATATTTATTGAGTAATTCCTATGTATCTCACACATAAAGGCACTTTTATGCTTTACATCATTTAAAAGCCATTCCTAGGGACTTTTTCTCTACCTAAATTATAGTCATAAGAGGATGTCACTCTCATCTTAAAAATAAGTACATGCTAAATAAATAACAGTAATAAAAACATTATTTTTAAAAAACTATTACTGAACTAAAAAACAAAGGAACCTAAATGAACTAAAATCCAGAAAATGGAAGAAGAGAACTACTTTCATCCTTGGTAGAGCATTGTACCAGGAGGAAATCACCCTAAATAGGGATTAGGAGGATCAGAAACATTTTAATGCACATTTAAAGAAAAGGGTGGGCTAGCATGGTGGTTAAAATCTCTAAAACCCTAGCCACAAAAAGAGTCTGTACTTGCCTGCCAACTTTCCCTCTTATGGCAAACCTGACACACTGAGGGTATAAACAACCAAACGAGCCAGGAGAAGAAAGAAGCATCATGCACAGGTAGGGTCAGGGCAAACCCCCATATTTTCAAAATAGGTCTACATAATTTTCTATCCCATTAGGCCTTGTCATTATCACCAAGGAAGAAGTCAAGAGATGATCCCTTTCTGAGGATAACCAAAGTTAGTGTCAAAGTGCCTAACCAAGGTATGTGCACCAGGAACAGCTAAGACAGAGTCAGAAATCTTTCTGAACTGATGTTGGAGGAGGCCAGTCCACAGTTCAAAGCCAATTCAGATACCTGTGGATGGCATAAAACATAAACTTCATCAAATAGTTTGACTATTGGCCTACAGAGTTTGACCTTCATCACAAAAAGAACACTATTGTCAGATCGTAAATAGACTGGATGGCCAAAAACATGACACCATTGTTTTAAGGTACACACTAGTATGGCCAGTCAGTGATGATCTGACTGGACAACACTATCATTAACTGAAAAACTTACAGGAAGTGCAAGAGTAGAACTAAGATGGAGTCAAAGGTCCTTCCATGAAAATAAAGGGACAACCTCTGTTAGGAATAACAAGTTTGGCAAGCAGTGACAGCTTCTGCATCATAAACATATAGTACTATATTTTTGGCTTAGTCTATAATGGTAGAAAGACTGCCAAACCCAGTACCACAACAATGGATCTAAGTGGCCATGGGGGTGCTCTGCGCAGTGTGGTTTTGATCAGCAGTTTGATTCCAGTTAATCCCATCAAGAAATAGCCTCTTACTGTAAGCTCAACATGAGTGACCAAGATGTTCCAACTGGCGGCTATGATTTGCTTCCTCAGCTTCTGGCCCAAATAAAGAATGTGCCTTTAATCTGCCATTCTGCAATCTTACACAAGTGAGGTCTTTGACAATAGCTCAACACTCCAGAAAAATATAACATACCTGATCCTTTGAAGTATTGTAAGGCAGGTTTGGCCTTTCTTGTAAAGGGCAAACAAATATTTAAAGCTTTGCAAGCCACACACAGCCTCTAGCATATATTCTTTTTATTCCCAATGCTTTATTTATTTTTTTTTTAAGTAATCTTTACACCCAACGTGGAGTTGAACTCATGACCCCGAGACCAAAGTCACACACTCTACCAACTGAGCCAGCTAGGCTAGGCACACTCCCAGTGCTTTAAAGAAATGCAAAAATCATTTCCAGCTCAAAAGTAGTACAAACATAGGCTGCAACCAGATTTGGCATATAGGCTGACATTTGTCAACCCCTGGTCTAAGGCAAAGAACAGCTATTCAGCCTATGGAGTGAAGCAACTCAACAATTAGTCCTCCAGAGTTGTCCTTTTGGAGCTGGAGGGAAGCTACCACCCTGTGAACACTTAACTGAACCATCAGTAAACCAGGCCTAAACATCTAAGGTAAACTGTACATATAATAGTCCAAGGGCTTTATGCACAAGGTCAGTTTAACATTATTTCCCCCCTGCAAATTTTGTTTAAATCAGTTGAATTCAGGTACTTCTCCTGCTAAGAGAACAAGACCAAGATATGTAACAGCCATCATCAGGGACTATATAGCAAGAGCGACAAATGATTTGATATTCCCAAGGTAGAATCACAGAGGAAAAGACGCAGCATGAGAGGAGAAAGACAGTAAGGACAGTAGGTTTTTTCTTTCCTTTGGCTGGTCACTTGAGGGTTGGGCCAAGACCCCAGGGTTACTTCCTCTCTCATGCAGCTTCTGATATTTGGGAAGCACTCAGTTCAGGGAACCTACACTGCAGCTTTTCCCTGCAATCTTTGGGAATTTTGCCAACTCCCACACCCAACTTTCCCTCTTCACATGGGACCAGGAAAGATGGTGAATTGAACTCCTTGTATCCAACAGAGTCATAAAAGTTTGAGATTTGCTTCTCCTTCAAAGATACCAAAGACACTTATTTTTCTCTTGAAGCACCTGAGGTAAAAGTACATGGGGAAAGATGAGAGGATACAGAATGAGAAAGTGGCACATGCCAATAAACATGGCTTTGTATTTTCTTCCAGTATTGAGCAGCAAATCCCAGAGTTCAACCAAAGCAACTTCTAATGTTGGTTCACCCAAATCTCACTGCTAAACCAATTTATTTCAGCATAGGGAACCCTTTGACTCAGCATTCAAGCAATACTGTATTTTGACTAGGGCCAAGAATTTGCTACTGCCATGTCAGGATAACCTTCCCTTTTTCTTCCTCACACCGTAGAGAGAACAACCAAAATATCATTTGGGCAGCTTGTTTCAATCCTCAAACACACTGCTTAACCTCTAAACATTCATCAGGTGGCAGAACAGTAAGGTAATTCCTTCCCCATCTACCCTCATGCTCAACACTTGGGTGAAAGCAATGGCTATTGGTCGTAATAAATCTCACATTTCCTAACTGAGCCCACAGGGACCATTGTCCTACTTCCATAAAATCATGCTTCTGTCAGCACCCCATTCTCTCATCAAAACTACATAAAAGTGGGTGCCTGGGTGGCTCGGTCGTTAAGTGTCTACCTTTGGCTCAGGTCATGACCCCAGGGTCCTGGGATGGAGCCCTGCATCAGGGTCCCTGCTCTGCAAGAAGCCTGCTTCTCCCTCTCCCATTCCCCCTGCTTGTATTCCTCTCTCGTTATCTCTGTCAAATAAATAAATAAAATCTTTGGGGCGCCTGAGTGGCTCACAGTCATTAAGTATCCTCCTTTGGCTTAGGTCATAATCCCAGCATCCTGGGATCGAGCCCCACATCTGGCTCTCTGCTTGTGCTCCTCTCACTGTCTCTCTCTCTCTCTCTCTGTCAAACAAATAAACAAATAAATAATCTTTTTTAAAAACTACATAAAAGCTACCAGGACTAATCAGGTTACTGAATCAAGGTCAATATACAAAAATCAATTGTATTTCTATATACTAGCAATAAAAAACTGGAAAAATTAAACGGAATTTTATTAAGTGCCAATTACAATAATATCCAAAATATAGAAATGCTTAGGGATAAATCTGACAATAAATGTGAAAGACTTATATACTGAAATTATAAAACATCACTGAGAAAAATTAAAGATCTAAATAATCAGGGACATATGCCTTGTTTGTGGGTAAAAAGATTCAGTTGTTAATATGCCAATTATATCAAAATTATTCTATCTTGACTCAATATAATTCCAGTCAAAAATCCAAGCATATTTTATAGAATTTGATAAATTACCTTTATTTTTAAAATTTTTTTTAAAAGACTTTATTTATTTACTTGAGAGAGAAATAGAGAGCACGCGGGAGGAGAGAGTCAGAGGAAGAAGCAGACTTCCTGCTGAGCAAGGAGTGAATTTCATCATAATATACTACTGTTTTAAAAATAATACAGAGGTACAGAGACCTGAAAATTAATACAGTCCCAAGTATCCTTTAACTAGCCTCCCCCAATGGTGATATGTTATATAGTACAATATCAAAGCCAGGAACATTAATATTTGTACATTACTGATAACTAGTCTACAAACGTTCAGTTTTCAACAATTTTTTACATGTGTTCATTTGTGTATATAGTTACATGCAATTTCATAGCACATATAAATTTGTCTAATCACTACTGCAAAATATACAACAGAACCATAAAAACTATAAAACTCCCTCACATCATATCTCTGTATTAAAACCTGTATCTCCACATGATGCCTGTACCTATTCTTGTGACAAAAACTAATCTATTCATCTCTGTAGTTTGGGTTTTTTTTTTTATTAGAATGTTATGTAAGGGTAATCATATAATATATAACCTCTTGACATTGACTTTCTCTACTAAGCCTAACATCCTTCAGGTCCCTCAGGTTGTTGCATGTTGCAACAGTTCATCTCTTTTTATTCCATTATTTGGAAGTACCAGAGTTTGTTCGACCATTAAAACAATGGGGGACATTTGGGTTGTTTCCTGGAATTAGACTATTATGAATAAAGTTCCTATGAATATTTATATATAGGTTTCTATGTGAACATAAGTTATCATTTCTCTGGGATACATGCCCAAGAGTGTAACTGGTAGACCATACAGGAAATACATATTCAATTTTATAAGAAACTTACAGACTATGCTCCAGAGTGGCTGTACCATTTGACATTCTCATCAGCAAGTTATGGAGAGAAGAAGTTACATCCTTGCCAAAATAAGGTATTATCATTATTTTTTAAATTTTAGTTTCCCTAACAGTTAATGATGTGAAACATTTTATTACGTGCCTATTTGCTATCCAATTCTCTTTGGTAGAACATCTGTTCATGTATTTTGTCCATTCTATAATTGGATTGTGCATTAGTTTTCTAGGGCTGTCATAACAAAAAGCACAGACAAGGTGCCTTAAACAATAGAACCATATTTTTTCTCTATTCTGAGTTTAGATATCCAAGATCAATGTGTATCAGCAGGTATGGTTTCTTCTGAGGTCTCCGTCTGGCATTCAGATGGCTGCTTTCCTGCTGTGCCCTCACATGGTCATCCCTCCACCTGTGTATCAGTATACTAATCTCTACTTTTTATAAAGACAACAGTCATATTGGAATACGACCTCATTTTTACCTTAATTACCTCTTTAAATGCCCTATCTCCAAATACTGTTAGGCCTTCAACATAGAAAGTCGGAAGGGGACAAAATTAAGCCCAAACACATTAATTTTTTTAAAGTTGAGTTTTAAGAGTTCTTTATACATTGTAGATGCAAGGACTTTGTCAGATAGGAGGTTTGCAGATATTTTCTCCAGTCTATAGCTTATATTTTCATCCTCTTAACAGGGTCATTTACAACAGTTTTTGGTTTTGATGAGGTCTAATTTGTATATTTTTCTCTTATAGCTTGTACTTATGGTATGATGTCTCAGAATTCTTCATTGACTCTGAGATACCAAAGATGTTTTCAAATGTTTCCTTTTAAAAGTTATGTTATTAAACGTAATTTAAAATTTCTGGTCTTCATAAGGTACTGTTAAAAAAAGGTCATAAACTTTGAGTAAATATTTGCAAAGTATATATCTGACTTGCATTTATCTATGTTCAAATCTCAATAAAAAGGAAAAACTCAAAATAATGAACAAAAGATTTGAACAGACACTTCACAAAAGAAGACAGATACATGGTAAAATAAATAAATAATAAAGCCCAAAAAATCCCACTTAAAAACTCCTCAACATTAGTATTATTAGCAACTAGGGAAATACAAATTAAAACCAGATACAGGGGCGCCTGGGTGGCTCAGTGGGTTAAAGCCTCTGCCTTCAGCTCAAGTCATGATCTCAGGATCCTGGGATGGAGCCCCACATCGGGCTCTCTGCTCGGCAGGGAGCCTGCTTCCCTTCCTCTCTCTCTGCCTGCCTCTCTGCCTGCTTGTGATCTCTGTCTGTCAAATAAATAAATAAAATCTTAAAAATAAATAAATAAAACCAGATACAGCTAGATACCTATCAAAATATCTAAAATTAAAAAGACTGGTCATAAAAAGTATAGGTGCGAATGTGAAGGAACTGGGGGTGGAATTAATACACTGCTGGTGCAAACAGCTACACTGGTAAACAATTTGTTACTTTCTTAAAAAGTGAAACTTAGAGGCGCCTGGGTGGCTCAGTGGGTGAAAGCCCCTGCCTTCGGCTGAGGTCATGATCGTGGGACCCTGGGATCGAGCCCCCCATCGGGCTCTCTGGTCAGCCGGGAGCCCGCTTCCTCCTCCTCCTCTCTCTCTGCCTACCTCTCTGCCTGCTTGTGATTTCTGTCAAATAAATAAATAAATAATATTTTTTTAAAAAGTGAAACTTATACCTACTATCTAGCATTCCAACCCTATAAATTTACCCAAATGAATAAAATATATCCATATGTATATTTATAGCAGCTTTATTTATAATAGCCTAAAATTAGACATAACCAAATGTCTATGAATACATAAATGGATAAACATATTCCAATACATCTATACAAAGGAATATGAGTAGGCAATAAAAAGGAATACTGGTATGATCAACTTCAAAATAACTGTGCTGAATGAAAGGACCCTATAGGAAACATGACCATATACTACATGATCCCATTTCTGTTAAGTTCTAGGAAAAGGAAACTAATCATTGTGAAAGAAAACAGCTCAGAGATAGATGGGGGTAGAGGGAAAGCAGAAGAAAATAATTACAAAGGGGCACATGGAAACTTTTTGTAAATTCTTGGAGATTTGTAATGGACAGATTTGCCATCCTGATTGAGGTGACAGCTTCATATTTATTAAATATGTATTTATCAAATACATGTATCAAAATGTATAAAGTCATACATTTTAAATGTACAGTTTACTGTATACCAGTTATGCCTCAATAAAGCTATTTTAAAATAAATGGAGGGGTAATTGGGTGGCTTAGTCAGCTCAATGTCTGACTCTTGATTTCAGCTCAAGTCATGATCTCAGGTTCGTGAGATCAAGCCCTGAATCTGATTCTGCTGCTTGAGATTCTCTCTCTCTCTCTCTTCTTCTCCTCCCTCTTGTGCTATTAAAAATAAATAAATAAATAAATAAATCTGTTAAAATAATAAATAAATTTAGGTGGAATCAACATCTAAATTAGAAGAACATATCAAGCTAGGGAAAAAACAGCAAGATGCAACTCTGTGCTATTTATTTAAAAAATACAATTCATAAAAGATAGATAAAAATAGGTAAAAAAAAGTTAAAACTAGAAAAAATATGGAAAGTTTAAAAGGGACAAAGGGAGTTCTTGCTAAATAGGTATAGATTTCATTTTATAAGGTAAAAATAGTTTTGTAGTATGTAGTATCAAACAAAAAATGTTTAAAGGCAAAGAAGATTAAAAGGGATTTTCTTAATGGTTATAAAGATCAATTTGTCTATTTAACAATTACAACAAATCTCCAAAATATATGGATAGAAAATAGAGCTAAAAGAATTTATTAATCCACAATCATTAGATACATCAGATACTTTAATGCCTTCTTCTCAGGAATGGAACAAGTAAAAAATTATTAATCAGTAATTATATAGAAGATTTGAAGATTATCAAAAAGTTTTTTGTTTTTTTTTTTTTAAGATTTATTCACTTGAGAGAAAGAGCAAGTAGAGGGGCGGAGGGGGAGAGAGAGTCTCCAGCAGACTCTTCACCTAGTGCACAGTCTGACTCAGGGTTCAGTCTCTTGACCCTGAGATCAAGATACGAGCCAAAATCAAGAGCCAGATGTTCACAAACTGAGCCACCCAGCCACTATAAACTAATAGTTTATATCAAACTATTACCAAATAGTTTGATATAAAACATTAACTATAGCCAAAGTAATCTTGAAGAAGAATAACAAAGCTGGAGATATAATAATCCCAGTTCAAGATACATGACAAAGCTGTAGTAAACAAAACAGTATGGTGCTAACACAAAACCAGATACATAAATCAATGGAACAGAATAGAGAGTCCAGAAATGAACCTACATTTACATGATCAATTAATCTACAACAAAGTAGGTAATAATATATAATGGGGAAAAGAGAGTCTCTTTAATAAATGGTGCTGGGGAAACTGGACAGCTACATGCAAAAGAATGAAACCAGACCACTTTCTTGTATCATACAAAAAAATAAACTCAAAATGGATTAAAGATCTAAATGTGATACCTGAGACCATCAAACTCCTACAAGAAAACAAAATAAACATAAGAAAACATAAGAAAGAAAGAAAACATAAATATAAAAAAACATAAGCAATAATCTCTTGGCCATTAGCCTTAGTGATATATTCATGGATATGTCTCTGCAGGCAAGGGAAACAAGCAAAAATAAACTTTGGGGACTATACTGAAATAAAAAGCTTTTGCACACCAAAGGAAACAACCAATAAAACAAAAGGCAACCTACTAAATGGGAAAAGATATTGCAAATAATATACCTAATAAAGAGCTAATATCTAAAATATAAAAAAGAACTTATACAACTCAATATGAAAAAAAAAAAAAACCCAACAAATAATCCAATTGAAAATGAGTGGAGGACCTGAAGAGACATTTTTCCAAAGAAAACATATAGACATCCAACAGACACATGAAAAGATGCTCAAACCACTAATCATCAAGGAAATGTAAAATAAGAAACACAGTGAAATACCACCTCTGTCATAATGGCTAAAATTCAAAACACAAGAAATAACAAGTATTAGCAAGGATGTGGAGAAAAACGTACCCCTGTACCTTGTTGGTGGGAATGCAAATTAGTGTAACCACTGTGGAAAACAGTATGGAGGTTCCTCAAAAAATTCAAAATAGAATTTCCGTATGATCCACCAATTTCACTACTGGATATTTATCCAAAAAAAACCAAAAAAAAAAAAAAAAAGCAAACAAACAAACAAAAACCCACTAATTCAAAAAGATATATGCCTATGTTTACCGCAATTTTATTTACAACAGACAACATATGGAAGCAAATCAAGTGTCCAGCGACTGATGAAAAGAAAGAAGATACGGTTAAAATAACACAGACACATTAGAATATTACCTGGCCATAAGAAAGAATGAGATCTTACTACATGCAACAACATGGATGGATGTAGAGGGTATAATGCTAAGTGAAATAAGTCAGAGAAAGACATACCAATGATTTCACTCATATGAAATTTAAGAAACAAATGAAGAAAGAAAACAGACAAAAACAACAGACTCAAATATAGAGAACAAACTGGTGATTGCCAGAGGGTAGGTGGGTTGAAGAGTGAGTGAACTAGATAAAGGAACTTAAGAGTACACTTATTTTGATGAACACTGAGTAATGTATAGAATTGTTGAATCATTATATTATACGCCTGAAATCGAAAAAGGAAAAAAAAATTTACATAACATAACACACACCAAAAAACAGATACTCAAGGGTACATGGACATTTGCCAAACAGATCTTGTGCTGAACTATAGAATAAATTTCAGTAATTTCTAAAAGACTGCAATTCTAGAAAGAGAACATAATTTGTATGTAAGAAAACCTCACGAATATTACATTTCAAAAATCAATAAAATTAACTAGAAAATTCCCCAAATAGTTGAAATGTAGTAATGTATTTCTAAATAAATATATGCCATAGAAGAAATCACAAGAGAAAACAAAAGATACTTAAATAAAATGCAACACATCAAAAATGTCAAGAAACAGATAAAGCATTTTGTAGGGAAACTTACAGTTTTAAAAGCCCATATTGTAAAAAAACAAAGTTTAAGATCAAAGATCTAAGTTTCTACCTTAAGAATCTGGGTGGAGGGAGGAGCAAACTAATCCCAAAGTAAATTAAGAAAAAAAGAAATGATAAAAGAACAGAAATCACTGAAATAAAAAACAGACAAACAATAGAAAAAAATCACATCAATAACTGGGTCTATGAAAACCTTAATAAAGTTGATAAACTTGTGGCAAGACTGAGAAAAAAACAACACACATGACCAATGTCAAAATTAAAAGATCTGATATACATCACAAAAGAATATAGAGACATTAAAAGTATATGGGAATATTATGACCTATTGCTTGCTATTTCAAAATTTAGATGAAATGGATAATTCCTTGAAAAACTACAAATTACCAAAATTTACACAAGAAGAAACATAAAATTAGAATGGTGAGCTCCCTAATTAAGAAATCTCCAATTACAGATTCCAGTGATGATTTTATTGATAAATTCTATCAGATATCTAACTTCCTAATTTATTTTGTGAGGGAGCATAATCCTGACACTAAAATAATCAAGGATATTACAAGAAAACAAAATTAGAAACACAGACCAGTACATGTCATGAGGAGAGATGCAAAACTTCTTTGAAAAAAACAGAAAATGGAATATAGCAATATATTAAAAGGCTAATATGTCATACCAAGCTGGGTTTATCCCACAAATGCAAAACTGGATTAACATTTTAAAACCTCTGGGGCACATGGGTGGTTCAGTGGGTTAAAGCCTCTGCCTTAGGTTCAGGTCATGATCCCAGGGTCCTGGGATTGAGCCCCACATCGGGCTCTTTCTGCTCTGTGGGGAGTCTGCTTCTTCCGCTCTCTCTCTGCCTGCCTCTCTGCCTACTTGTGATCTCTGTCAAATAAGTAAATAAAATCTTAAATAAATAAATAAATAAAACCTCTACAGACCAAAGAATAAAACTATATATCCTTCCCAATAGATACTGAAAAAGCCTTTGAAAAAGTTCAACATGAATTCGTGATTTAAAAAAATGAACTCTCATTAAACTGAAGATACAAGTAAACTTCCTCAATCTAGTATAGCACATCTAGTAAAAATCAATAAATATTTAAAATGCTTATAATAATGAAGTACCAGAGGCATTCCCTCTAGTAACTGGCAACAAAGTAAGGATATTCACTCTGACCACCTGTATTCAATATTGTACTGGAGATCCTAGCCACTGCAACAACACAAGAAAAATAAGTAAGAGTAATAAAGAGCAGAAAAGAAGAAACAACACTAGTCTTTATTTTTTTTTTAAAGATTTTATTTATTTATTTGACAGAGAGAAATCACAAGTAGATGGAGAGGCAGGCAGAGAGAGAGGGAAGCAGGCTCCCTGCTGAGCAGAGAGCCCCATGTGGGACTTGATCCCAGGACCCTGAGATCATGACCTGAGCCGAAGGCAGCGGCTTAACCCACTGAGCCACCCAGGCGCCCCGAAACAACACTAGTCTTAAACAAACTCTTCCAGAAAAAAAAAGTGAAGCCTTCTAATACAACCTTGATAACAACATCAAACAAAAAAAAGAAAAATTGTAAGACAATCTCTCTCATATCCACAAAATGTAAACTTAGTATTAACAAATTAAATCCAGTTACTACAAAATACATTTCAGCCAAGTTTATTAGAATGTAAGGTGTCATATATATATATATATAATTTCAAAAGCCAGTGGATATAATTTGCTGCATTATCATTTTCTCTTTTAAGGGAGAAAAACATATGATTACCCCATATTTGTAAAAAAAAAAAATTAATAAAATACAACATCCATTCATGTTAACTTCTCTGAATCAACTAGTAATAGAGGAAACTTCCTTATTTGGTATCTACAACAGATATCTACAAAAACCCTAAAGCAAGCATTATAGCTAATGGTGAAATGTATAAAACTTACCCTTTCAAATTGCAAATGAGACAAAAATATCCACAGTTACCGCTTTTATACAAAAATGAACTGGTGGCACTAGACAGTACATTAAGAAAAAAATGCAAAGAATGCACAAACTGTGAGAATTTAAAAATTAATTTATGGAGGGAAAACTGAAGGGGTAATCATCAGAGAGGGAGAAAAACCATGAGATTCTTAGCTACAGGAAACAAACTGAAGGGGTTGCTGAAGGAGGGATGGAGTAACTGCAGGAAGGGCATTAAAGAGGGCACATGATGTGATGAGCACTTGGGATTATACACAACTGATAAATTACTGAACAGTACATCTGAAACTAATGATGTACTAAATGTTGGCTAATTGAATTTAAATATTTAAAAAATAAATAAAAAAAGAATTCAGCAAAATTAAAGTGTATAAGGTTAACATAAAAAATTAAGAGCAACAAGCAATTAGAAATGAAGCTTTTTAAAATGATACCACTTACAAAAGCAACAAAAGATATCACATAACCAGGAATATGTCCAACGAAAGATATGCAAAATATCCACACAGAAAATTGTGTATTTATTCAAAAAATTTAAATGCCTAAGTAAATGGAAGGAAACATCAAATCTATGAATTGGGAAGTTTAATATTTAAAGCTATATCTTCATTCATTTACATTTTAATTGAAGATGGTAAAAAAATTTAATGTGGGATTCAGGAGGCAATACTATGTTGTATGGTAGTCAAGAGCATCTAGGCTTTGGAGTCAGTTAAGCCTAGGTTTGAAATCTCGTTCTATTACTTCCTACTCATTTGATCTGGATGAAGTTACTTAACCCCAAATAAGCTTGATTTCCAAATTTAATTGTTTTGTGGGAAACCCAATTAATTAGTCATGAAAAGTTCATTTACTACTATGTTATTTTATTGTCAAGGTCTTTAAAACTTATACGTGGAAAAGCTAAGCTTTGATTCTAGGCATTTGTAAACAAACAGTGAATTTGTACTCTCAAAAATAGCAGACTAGCAAAAACAAAGGTGAATTACCAAAAAGCTTTCAGTTGAGAGATGGAGGAAAGATAAAACAGGAACAAATAATTATAGCAAGCAAATATCAAAAGAGCAACACAGGGATTAAAATTACATAATGATAATACTAGATATTTCTGAATATATGAAACAATTGAAACTTTTATGCATTGCTGTTGAGAATTAAAAATCAGAAAACTACTTTGAGAAAAGGTTTGGCAGTGACTTATAAAGTTAAAGATACTATTTGACCCTTATTCTGCTTATATTTATCTGACCAATGAAAACATACAATTTCCATTATTCAAAGAACTCATGCTTGTGAATTTGCCTACTCACTAAAATTCATTTGTAATCCTATAATCAATATCAACAATGCTTTCACAATAATTTGTGGACATGAAAGGAATAAAGAAAAATTTGAGTTGTCTGATATTCTCATCTGAAGTTGAATGAGGTAACACTTCTTCACCTTGTTTTAACTTTCATACTGTAAGTGAATATCCTGTTTGTAGTCTCTTTAGTGACATGCTTTTTGTGTTACTGTGCCTTTTGTTGGGGATATTGCTCTTTAGAATGGCCCCCTAGCACTGTAATGAAATGCTATCAAGTACTATGAATTCAAGAAGCCCATAATCTGGATTAAGGAAAAATGTGAGTTTTAGATAAACTTCATTTATACATGAGTTGTGGTGCTATTGGACATGAATTCAGTGGTTAATAAATTAACCAGAAACACACATGAAATAACTTTATTGATCAGCTGACAAAAACACTGTAATCAGAGGCTCACAGGAACCTAATCTTACTATTTCCTTTAGAAAAAATGGCTCAGTATTAGCTAACTCAATGTTCACCGTGACTTTATAGAACATAAATACTACAAATGATGAGAACCAACTGTATCCACAAAAAGACATATGCAAATATCCATAGCAGTTGTACTAATAATAGGCAAAAACTTTGAAAATAACCCAAATGTTCATTAACTAAATAGATAAATGAGAAGTCATACAAAACAACAGTAGTCAGAAATAAAATAGGAATAAAAAGCAATAAGAAATGATAAGTATCAGAAACATTATGCTGAGCAAATGTAGCCTTACACAAAGAGCATAATTCCATTTACATAGGAAGACTATAATGAAAGATAAAACAAATATATAGTGAAAAAATTAAATAATGCTTGCCCCAGAATAGGAAGACTGACTGGAAAGGCACATGAAAAACATTCTAGAGACAAAAACATTCTTTATTATGAAAGTGGAGGTAGTTTCATGTATATACTTAATTGTCAAATACTATACAGCTAACACTTGTGAATTTTAACATATATAAATTTTACCTAAAAGAATTAACAGTAACTGAGTGGAAATTGGACACGGAAGGAGATATAAGTGAAACAAGAATGTCATAATAACTGCTATATCAGGGTGACAGTACATGGGGGTTTATCATACTGTTTATATATTCCTTAAATTTTCCAAAATGAAAAGTAAAAATAATAATAATAATAAGAGGAGTAGCAAATATGTAAAGAACTGTAAGAAAGAAAATGAGCTTCATAAAAAAGAAACAGGAGTGCCTGGGTGGCTCAGTTGGTTAAGTGTCTGCCTTCAGCTCAGGTCATGATCCCAGGGTCCTGGGATGGAATCCTGCACTGGGCTCCCTGCTCAGCAGGAAGTCTGCTTCTCCCTCTCCCTTTGCCCTCCCCACTGCTCATGTTCTCTCTCACTATCTCTCCCCACCCCCGTATAAATAGAACCTTGAAGGAAGGAAGTAAAAAAGGAAGGAAGGAAGGGTAGGTGGGTTAAAGTAAAACTTGGTTTGAAGGCCTTCATGGTTAAGTCTTTAGACCTGAGAATATTTGGTAGATTGAACATGAGGTAAGGAAAGACCACTACAGAAAAAGAAAACAGTGTAAACAAAATCATAAAAGAACTATTGATGTTGGGTTATTTAGGGAACATTTTGACTTAACTATAAGGTCAAGAAATGAATAATGGGAATTTAAAAATGAAAAAGAATGGGAGAAAAACCCTGAAAAAGTAGATGGAAAGTGAAATCACCAAAAACAAGCCTGGAATGTTAGGCCAAAGAAACACACTTGGCAATAGGGAATCATTTTGCACATTGGTATTTGGCAATGACAGGATCAAAGCTAAGCTACAGAGACTTTAATCTGACAGTAAGGGTAGTATGGAAGCATTACAATGTTCCTATAAAAGATAATAATGCTTTAACAGAACAATGACAGAGAGATTAGGGAGCCAAAGGCACAGGCATTTTAATTGGTAATTGATGACTAAGATTTTCAAGAGAGCAGTTATCAAGTTATACAGATCTGAATAGTTTTAAGCACTAAGATTCTTTTCCATAGTGCTTGAGAGCACTAACCTACTGAAAACAGAATATGTTAAAGTCTGATGCCAATTTCCTCAAGATGTGTTAATTTACAACTAGAAGGATCAATCCAATAATGCTGGAATTTCAGTTTATATGTTGTTTTAAAAATAACCTTGTTATGGAGCTACATAAAAGCTACATAAAAGCATAAGCAAGGATTCCGTATTTGCCACAAAGTATTCACAATGAGTATAATTTCTATGCTCCATTGCCCTTAAAGAAATACTATTAAAACAAAATGGGTTTACACTGGTGTTAAGGGCATCTTATCCCACAAATTTACCATTACCCCCTCACCAGTACTACCAATGGCTATCACTCTGAAAACTGCTTTATATTCAAGGTAATAAACCTCAGTCAACAGACATCACCACTGCCACTCATGTAACTTATAAGGAAGGAAAAAAAAATTACTAAATCACTAGTAAAAACTCCCTATATATAACCCTGAACTGTATTAGTTTCTTACCTGGAAAATTTCTAGTCAAGATTAAATTCACAATTACTAAAGCTTCTATTCTTTGAAGGCCTTTATAAGGACAAACTACTGTCCATCTTAATGACAACAAAAATATTTTCTTAAAACTAACTTTAGATTGGACATAAGTACTTCTGATATAAATATAGTAACATATTAATCTTCTAAAGGAAATAGCAAAATATGTTTTTCTAAAATACTTTTCAGAAAGAGAGACAGCATTATAGCCAGAAACAAGATTTCATTTAATGGACATCATTCTATAGTCTAGTATCTACAAAGTAACTATTTTCAGTATTTCAATATCAAAAGTTTAATATTAAGTTGTGCTTGTGGGTGTATATTCATTCCAACCTGAATACATACACGCACATACACACATAAATATATGCACATATACATGGTAATGTCCCAACTTTTGCTAATGGAGATAATCCACAAAGGGAGATAAACTTCAGGAAAAAAAACTTAAATGAGAGTAAGGAAAAGTAATGACAGTAAGTAATGAGAATAATGAGAATAAGCAATACACATTCCCATAGTATATTTTTATAAATTCAGATACTAAAGCCAGAGATCTTACATTCTAATAGTGGTTCTACCACTTACACTTTGCATTAACTCTAGCAAAATTTCTAACAATCACAATTCCTCAACTATAAAATAAAATACAAACTACAGTTCAGTCTCAACATGGTGAGAGTTAAATGAGATAATCCAGGTAAGATGCTTAGTCTGACATATAGGCTAATATTAAACCCAAATGTTTATACCCTAAAGCCATGACAACTAATACATTCAGAAGGTACCACAGAGGCATATTTTATCACAGTGGACAATGTAGAACTGTCTGCACATTAAGAACTGAAATATTCTCCTCAGGGAATATTAACATTAATGATAATATATGCAATCAAATTGTTAGATATAAAGAAATAAAAGCTTCCTTCTTTAAATTCAAAGCTTTCAATTGAGGAAATACAAGATTCCTTCATTACATCTACAACTGACTTGGAAATAATAATGAAAATAAACAGTATTTTCTTTAGACAAGCAACATCAGTTTGTCCAGTATTTATTGATTATATACCACCCAGATAAATATTTA
Source organism: Neogale vison (assembly GCF_020171115.1). NCBI lineage: Eukaryota > Metazoa > Chordata > Mammalia > Carnivora > Mustelidae > Neogale > Neogale vison. The sequence continues at coordinate 34,532,802 of NC_058103.1, forward strand.
AAGATATAATTTGATAATATTTAGGATAAAAGTGTAGCTGCAAGGCACAATGTATTCAAATACCATTCTGTTAAGTCTAAAAAAAAGTAATCATGTACAAAAAATTATACATAATGCAGCTTAGCACAGAAATGCTCATAATATAAGTGGATATAACTAATGGGTCAACACTTGGAGATTCATCATATTATGATACAGGCATTCAACAGAAAATTATACAATCATTTAAGTGGCATGGGAAAATGATCATAAATCTGAAAAAGGCAAAGACCAAAAGACTTCTCATAGTATGATCCAAAGTCTGTAAATATTTACATGTGTGTACATATACACACAGAGAGGAAATAAAACTGGAAGGAATTACATCAAAAGGTTATGATTGCTTTGGACAGAAAAGATGCAAAATTTTTTTATTTTCTTCTTTGTGTGTTTTTGCATTTCTCAAATTTGATTATTTTATTATTAAAAGGTTAGACTTTTTAGAAATGCTATTCTTTTAATTATTACCAACATATAGATGTCCTGCCACCAGAACTTCATAGCCTATTATGGGACTGACAGTGTGATCTCGTGTTTAACAAGATAATTTTTTCAATTTTCTTTAATGAAATACATGCCAAATGATCCCCATTTCAGTCTCATATGGCTGCTATGTGTAATAGAGAGAATCAATGTTGAACACTGGATCAAAAACATAATGTCTTGTGGGACAAAAAGCTTGACCAACAGCAAGTACTGAAGCAGTCTATAACTCCCATTTCAAAATGCTCAATTATACTGGCCTTTGATTGAAGCCTTTGTGATGCTTAAATTTTGTCTTCTACATCTCCTCCCTAAAATATGTAAGTGCAATAGACTCACAAGTTATATTAAAATGTCCTATTTTCTTTATTTTGGAAGTAATTTGTCTTTCTGACATTGAATTTTACCTGTTACCTAAATCAAATCATTTTGTCAGAAATAAGTATTTATTACTATAGGCATTAAAAATGGAACTGGAATAAAGAACTTCTAAAGTTCCTTTACTAAAGATTCTATAAAAATCTAAGTAACTTTCATATGAACAAACATGACTAACATTCACCTTGCTAGTTGTTTGCTACTTATTAGTCATAAGGGTTTAGAGTATTTTTCATTGAGTCAATAAAACATTTCCTATGGGTTTCCTATGTAGTAGGAACTTTGGTAGGCATTAGAAATGCAGACAATGAAAAGCTACAATACTTGCTCCAAATAGCTTATACCCAGTAGGCTTATATTATGTATATACCATCTATTATAAATCAATTCAAGTCTAACAGCCCAACTCTAAGAAGGTAATCACAATTTTGCCTATTAAAATTATATTATTATATTTAAAATAGAGCCTAAAAATTTTATGAAAGTTATGGTTTAATAAGATGTAGCTAGAAAAGATGATGATGAATGTATTACAAAAGTATTATATGAGGGGGTAAAAAGTCTCTATTTTAGCAATTCTTTTTTTTAAGGATTTATTTATTTTAGAGAGAGCGCATGCAAGCAGAGGGAGGGGCAGTGGAGAGGAAGACAGAAAATCTCAAGCAGATTCCCCACTGAGCATGGAGCCTGATCTGAGGCTCCATCTCACAATCCTGAGATCATGACCTGAGCCTAAATCAAGAGTTGGATACTTAACCAACTGAGTCACCCAGGCACCCCTATATTTTAGCAATTATTTTTTTTTTAGATTTTATTTATTTATTTGACAGAGAGAGAGATCACAAGTAGGCAGAGAGGCAGGCAGAGAGAGAGGGGGAAGCAGGCTCCCTGCTGCACAGAGAGACCGATGCAGGGCTCTATCCCAGGACCCTGAGATCATGACCTGAACCAAAGAGGGTTAACCCACTGAGCCACCCAGATGCCCCTATATTTTAGCAATTCTTAATAATTACTTGATTTTTTTTTTTACTATCACAGAACACCTACTCTTAGCAGTCATATTGTAGAAATCCCAATTACTATCAGCTAGTTTTTCTCCTTCTTCACCAATAAGAAATCATGCATTTTCAATAAAGCACTGTCATGTTCCTCTTCCAGTTAAAGGTGCTTTTGCCTTATTCCCTGATATTACAAAATCAGAAGAAAATAAAGAGAGTGTAATTAAAAAATAAAGAATAAATTTGGAGTATAATGAAATAATAAAATAAAGTACCTAGATATAGCAGAGAAATGCATGAAGGAAAGTAAGGAAGAAAAAGAGTTATAAATAAATAAGACAAAAGAAGTATAAGAAAATTAGGTCAATAAAAATTCCTAAAAACCTTCATCTTGAATTGGAATTAGGATGAATCTGAGATTTAAGTTTTCTGTCCAAAAAAAGAAAAACATGTGGTTCCTACTACCATTCAATGAAAGAGCTTAAAAACAATAACAAGATAGCAATGAACACCCCTAGCAGATTAAACTCCTTAATACCACCTTTAACTAAAACAAGTTTCTTCCAGGTAAGGAAAGAAAATTCACAAAAGTAACCAAAGATATATAATACTTGAGAGTAAAAAAACTATCAAAGATCTATACCTCAAAACCATTTTAAACTCAGTGTATACAAAACTACAGTAATGGCGTTCCCTCTTAAACTGTTACAGTGTTTAAAGATTACATAAACTACAGGATTAAATGAGATGACCACTGAGTTTTTTCCATTTCCTTATTTTACTTTTTGGCTTTGACAGACGAAGGTGGGGAAGAGGGCAATGTATCCTTTGGTTAAAAAGAACATCCAAAGCAAGACTGTTGGGTTCACTAAACAGATAACCATGAGCAAGTTAATAAATGTCTTTCTCAGTGTATCAGTTTTCATATACATAAAAAAGGCAGTTGCGAGGATTAAACAAGACAATACAAACAAATTATTCAGTTTAGGGCTTGTCAAAATAATGAAAGACACAAAGAGTGAAAAAGAAATAACACTCAAAACAAAATAAAACTATATGGCTAAGTGTTTCCACAAAAGATCAAGGATTTGAATCCACAGAAATAAGAAACAAATGAAAATAAACATAAATCCATACTATATATAATATAATCCACGTATATTATACTGAAATTGTAGTACGAAAAAAACAAAGAGGTGTTAAAAAACAACCCAAGTAAAAGGACAGATCACTTACAAAGAAGTGGCAATTAGATTGATAGATGACTTCTTTACAGCTCAAAAATAATATAACTTCAAAATGCTAAAAGAAAACAACTACTAACCTAAATGGTAATAGTATACCTTGAGGAAAGGGGAAAATTACTGCCTAAGAACAAACCAAAACAAAGACATTTTCAGATAAATAATAAATGAGTTTCTAAAGCTTTCAAGAATAATTTCTTAATGAAGCCTGCCAAAGAAGAGGGAATATTTCCTCAAAAGCTGTAAGAAGTGGGTGAAAATGGTGATTGAAAAACTTCGTTAACATATGGGTAAAGGTAAACACAGTATAAAACAACAATTATAATGTCTAGTTTAAGGTATACATATAAAATAATTTAAAAATTGAACAAAAATAGAGAGTGCAGGTCCAGGATAATGTTGGCTCACAAAGGTTCAAAAAAAATTTTTTTGAATGAAAGAATGAAATACTATAGAAAAATGAAGCTGAAAAGGATAAAGAAATGTAGCCAAAATCAAATGTACTGTAATAGGCCACATTAATAATAAAAAGAGATATCATTACAATAATAAAAAAGCATCTGACAAAATCTAATACTCCTTCCTGATAAACAAATTCAACAAACTAAGAATATAAAGTAATTTACATAATACAAAAAGTGGTCTTTATGAAAAATACAGTTACAACATTCTCAATGATAAAAGAATTAAAGCTTTCCCAGTAAGATCAAAAACAAGAAAAAGAATGACCACCTATTATTAAACGTTGTATTAGAAGTTTTAGCAAGAGCAACTCGGTGAAAAAGAAAAGGCATCCCTACTTGAAAGAAAAAATTACTATTAACTATATTTGCAGACACATGATCATATACATGGAAAATACAAAGGAATCTACAATAAAGGTTTTAGAAAAAATTCATCAAAGTTACAGGATACGAGTTCGATACACAAAAACCTATTGTATTTCTTTTTTTTTTTTTTTTTTTATTTGACAGGCAGAGATTACAAGTAGGCTGAGAGGCAGGCAGAGAGAGAGAAGGAGGAAGCAGGCTCCCTGCTGAGCAGAGAGCCCGATGCGGGGCTCGATCCCAGGACCCTGGGATCATGACCTGAGCTGAAGGCAGAGGCTTTAACCCATTGAGCCACCCAGGTGCCCCAAACCTATCGTATTTCTATACACTAGCAATGAATAATCCAAAAATAAGATTTAATAAGCAATTCTACTAATAGCATCAAAAAATATTTTGGGTATTTTTCTAAGACTTGTGCACTCAAAACTATAAAACATTTCAAATGGAACTGAGTAAGATGTAAATACATGGAAAGTCATTGCATGACCAGGGATTGGAAGACTCCCTATTGTTAAAATAGTAATATAATCCAAATGTTCTAGGGATTCAATGCAATCTCTATCAAAAATCCCAAAGGCCTTCTTTGCAGAAATGTAAAAGCTGATCCCAAAATTCATATGCAATTGCAAAAGACCCTAAATAGTTAAAACGATCTTTTAAAAGATGAACAAAGTTGAAGGTCTCATACTTTCTGATTTCAAACTTACTAGAAAGCTGTTGTGTGTTAGGGGTGCCTGGATGGCTCAGTTAGTTAAGCATCAGCTCAAGTCATGATCCCAGGGCCCTGGGATTGAGCACTATACTGGGCTCCCCGCTCAGCAGGGAACCTGCTTCTCCTTTACCTGCTTCCCCTGCTTGTGCTTGGGTGCACTCTCTCTCTCTTTCAAATAAATAAATAAATCTTTAAAAAAAAAAAAGATTGTTATATGATAAGAATAAACATAATGATCTATTCAAATAGAAAATCTACTAACCACAAAACCAACAGATACACTAAAGAGACACATATTGTATTATTTCTTTTATATGCAATGTCCAGAATAGTCAAATCAATAGAGAGGTTAATGGTTGCCAGGGAGTAAGGGGAAGGGGAAACTGAAGTGACTGCTACTGACTATAATATTTCTTTATGGGGTAATAAAAATGATCTAGAGGCAGAAAGTAGTAATTATTCCACAACTTTGTCAATATACTAAATATCATTGTATTGTATACTTTAAAAATAAATGAACAAAAACAAGCCAATTGAAAAGTTATCTTCCTATTTATTCAAATAGAAAATCCATTAACCACAAAATCAAAAGATATACTAAAAAGTCATTTGTTACCATGTCATCAAATTACTTTTATCGTAGTGATCAAATTTTTTGTTACTTCGCAGCAACAAATGGCATCTCACTCAATGAATATACTAAGAGGTTTTATTCTTCAATTATAACATTACCAGTATCTTTTATTAGCCCCACTTTATAGTTTTCTGCTATTCCAATATCAAACACACAGAAATACACAGATGGGTGAAGAGATACAGAATATAAGATGCAGAAATGAATTAATATAATATCTAAATTTTATTTGGTTTCAGAATGATTTGTTTTGATGTTACTCTCCTATATAATATGGCTTAAATGGTGTTAAATGAAAATTGTTTGCTTTTGATTACTGTTTTTTTTTGCTGTGAAAATTTTTTACATTTTCTTAAAAAATCCAAGCAAATCTTATAAAACTGGAAAAAATAAATCTGATAGCCAATATTGCTAAACATACATTCATTACAATAATACCTCCCAAATCCTCATTTATAGTACTTTTGTCATTTCTTTATTAAGAGAAAAAAAAAAAACAGGATTTCTAGTTTTGGGGCACAGTGTCCCACACTCTTTCTCTCCATGCTCCTCTATGCAAAGAACAACTAAAAAACCTGGAAATAATGTACCAGACAGTCAAAGGAGAATTCTGAAAGATGAGGAAAAGGAAGGCAGTTGGCAAGGGACCCCAGAATTTGAATAACAACATAGCAGTTCAGTGTTACCCTATTTAACCACCCAACTAAAGAAAAGGCACCCCATAGGAGAAGAATAAATGAAACAAGATGGGATTGGGAAGGAGACAAACAATAAGTGACTCTTAATCTCACAAAACAAACTGAGGGTTGCTGGGGGGAGGGGGGTTGGGAGAAGGGGGGTGGGGCTATGGACATTGGGGAGGGTATGTGCTATGATGAGTGCTGTGAAGTGTGTAAACCTGGCGATTCATAGACCTGTACCCCTGGGGATAAAAATATATGTTTATAAAAAATTAAAAATTAAAAAAAAAAAAAAAAAGAAAAGGAACCCCAGGCTTGATGTCATCTGAACACACACTCAAGGGCAAAAACGTAGCCCAGGAAGATTGAGGAACCACTTCTACCCTATATTAATAGCACAAACTGAGATGGTAGGGGAGTCCTGCCAGCAACAGGAGGCCAAGGCCATTCCCACAGGGATGGCATCTCCTATCATCTTACATAGCAGAACCAGACCAGAGACATTCACTTCACACCCGAGGATGTCACCATTAAGAACCTAACAGGATTCCGAGCACCATCATAGTGTGACTGCTTGCTAAAATAAAAGATTTAAATATAAACAATAACGATGTCCACTATTTACAGGTTACAACCAAAAAAATGTTGCACATACCAAGATGAAGGAAAATCAAAGCTAACGAAAAAAGAAAATCCACAAATAACAGAAATTAGATGTTAGAATAAACTGACAAGGATTTTAAAGCAGCCAACGTGGGGGACCTGGGTGGCATAGTTAGTTAAGCATCCAACTCTTGGTTTCAACTCAGGTCATGATCTCAGGGTTGTGAGATCAAGCCCCATATTGGACAGAATAAACATTTTTTTTTTCAAATTCCCTAGGAACAATCAAGATAGACCATATTCTGGACCACACACCAAACCCCACAAATTAAAAGAACTGAAATCACACAGAGTATGTTCTCTAACTATAATTGAGTCAAACTACAAATCAATAATATGGAACAAAAAAATCTCTTGGAAATTAAATAAGATACTCCTAAACAACCCATGGGTCAAAGAAGTCTCGATAGAACTAAAAAAAATACTCAGAACTAAATGAAAATATAACGTATCAAGTTATGGACATAGTTATAGCACAAAAAAAATTTATAACACAAACTGTTTATATCAGAAAAAAAGACAGTTCTCAGATTCAATAATCCAAGTTCCTATTACTTCAAAAAACTATAAAAAAGAGCAAAATGTACACAAAGTAAACAAAAGGAAGAAAATTATAAAACCAAAAATTAATTAAACTAAAACTTGGAAAACAATAGAGAAAAACAATGAAACAAAGAGCTGGTTCTTTGAAAAGGCTAATAAAATTAACAAACCTGTAGAAAAACTAACAATGAAACAGAAAATGCAAATCATTAAAATGAGGAAAGACACAGGGAATTAGCAGTACAGATCATGTAGCCATTAAAAAGGTAATAAAGGAATACTACAAAGAACTTTACACTCATAAATTTAATGAATTTGAGGAAATAGATCAACTCCTCCAAAATTGGCAACTACCAAAGCTCAATCAAAATAAGATAATTCTGAATATCTGAGCAGTCCTATACTATTAAAGAAACTAAATTCAAAAATGTTTAAAGTCCATCCCCACACCCTCTGCCAATCTCTAGGTCTAGATGTTCTCGCTGGAGAATTCTACCAAATATTTAAAGAAAAATTTTATACAAAATCTCTTCTAGGACATAGAAGAGAAGGGAACACTTCCTAATTCATCTTACAAAGCCAATATTATCCAGAACACAACACAACACAGACAATTCTAAGAAAACTATACACCAACATCTCATGAACACAGACACAAAAAATTCTTCAGTAAATATTAACAAATTAAATAACAATGTATAAAAAGAAATTATACACCAAGACCAAATGACATATATTCTAAGCATGCAGGCCGTTCAGTATTCAAAAGACAATGTAATGCACTATATTAACAGAAAAAAACTGACATGATTGTTCAAGTGACAGAAGAAAAAAAATCACAGAAAGCATCTTTATTCTAGGAAAGGACATTTGTAAAGTGGCTCTTTGGCTAGTAAGATAGTTATCTAAGGTGGCTCAGTGGGTTCAGCTGCTGCCTTCGGCTCGGGTCATGATCTCAGGATCCTGGGATCGGGTCCCGCATCGGGCTCTCTGCTGGGCAGGGAGCCTGCTTCCTCCTCTCTATCTCTCTGCCTGCCTCTCTGCCTACTTGTGATCTCTCTCTGTCAAATAAATAAATAAAATCTTTAAAAAAAAAAAAAAAGAAAAGAAATTTTTATTATAAATTTTTATTTTTACTCACGTAATAACAGCTTTTACACATTCAAAACTTGATGTATTCTATGACCCAAACAGTGGAAAAATCAGATATTCTACTTAATTTAATAATTTCTTTTTTTTTTTATTTTTTTTTTTTATTTGACACAGAGAGAGGGATCACAAGTAGGCAGAGGGGCAGACAGAGAAAGGGGGGGAAACAGGCTTCCCGCTGAGCAGAGAGCCCGATGAGGGGCTCGATCCCAGGACCCTGAGATCTTGACCTGAGCCGAAGGCAGAGGCTTAACCCGCTGAGCCACCAGGCGCCCCTTAATTGAATAATTTTATTGCTATTTACATTCATTTATATTTACATTTCTTTCCTGTCACACCTAAATAAGTAACATGATGATCTAAGATTGAGAAACTTAGTATTTTTTTTTTTTTGGGTATAAGAAACAAAGTACACATCAGAGCCAGATTACGAAACTTCCACAACCTGATACAAATCTTCCAATAACATGGGACGCCTGGGTGGCGCAGTTGGTTGGACGACTGCCTTCGGCTCAGGGCGTTATCCTGGAGTCCCGGGATCGAGTCCCACATCGGGCTCCCAGCTCCATGGGGAGTCTGCTTCGCTCTCTGACCTTCTCCTCGCTCATGCTCTCTCTCACTGTCTCTCTCTCTCTCAAATAAATAAATAAAATCTTTAAAAAAAAAAACAAAAAAAAAAAAAACAAATCTTCCAATAACAGAGCATCTTCTTTTTGTAGTCCTATATTGATTCTGCTGTTGGCTATGAAACTTACCAACAAAGGTAAACTGAATCACTTAGTCAGTATTACAGTAGCAGATAAAACTTTGTTTTCATAGTTCGTGTTTGCTTTCTTTGTGGCAAAGATTAAAGTATATGAGAAAATACATCTCAACACATACATTATAAATGGTCACTTAAACAGCAGGCATTCCATCTATATGTGACAGCAGATTAGAATAGAGCCCTTCGTATCAACTGGTATTTTTTTTTTAAGATTTTATTTATTTATTTGACAAACAGAGATCACAAGTAGGCACAGAGGCAGGCAGAAAGAGAGGGGGAGGCAGGCTCCCTGCTGAGCAGTGAGTCCGATGATGTGGGGCTCCATCCCAGGACCCTGGGATCATGACCTGAGCCGAAGGCAGAGGCTTTAACCCATTGAGCCACCCAGGTGCCCCCCAACTGGTATTTTATTACCAGAACTGCACTAGGCCATTTACCATAATCAGCACCATTCTCTTACAAAATTATTTACCACATATAGATTTCTGTTTCCAAGGTGGTCAGATTTTCTAACGTCACCTTAGAAACTGCTGTAAAGACACTATCATATAATTTGTGATCACTTTCACTCTCAAATCTACTTTTTAAGTCTAGAAACACACTGAACAAGTAACTGAACAAGTAGCCATGTTGTCATATTTGGAAAAATAAAACCTTCTGTCTTTGGGTAAAATATAATACATAGTGATTTCATTCATTGGAATAGTATGCTATGTTCCTTTCAACAAAAGTATGGGGATTTCTTCTACCTAACATCATACACACAAAAAATTTGAGATAAATAGGCATAAAAGCTTTTACAAGAAAACATATATGTCTTGCAGATAATATTTCTTGCATAGGTCATAAAAAGCAATAAGCAAAAGAGAAATGGTTAAACTTAATCAAAATTAAAAACTTCAGTTTATCAAAAGACACCATTAAAAAAATGAATTAGCAAGGCAGACACTGTGAGAAAAGATTTGCAAACTGTATCAGCAAAGGATTTATATCCCAGCATATATACAGAACTCCTACAACTCAGCTATAAACAAACAGCTCAATTTAGTTTAAATGACCAAATATTTACTCATTTCATTAAGTTTTTTTTAATTTTTATTGAGATATAATTAACACGCAACATTGTATAAGTTTAAGGTGTACAGCATGTTGATTAGATGCACCTAAATATTACAACAAGAATACCACCTAGTGTTACCTAACACCGCCAACATATCACATAATTATTTCTTTTGTTAACGGTGAGAACAATTAAGATCTAGTTTCTGCAACTTTAAAATTTATGATACAATACTGCTGACTATAATCACTATGCTATGCATTAGACTCCAGGACTTATTTATCTGCTAGTTGAAAGTTTTTATACTTAAACAACATCTCCCCCATTACCTTATCTCTGCCTCTGGTAATCATTCTACTCTCTGTTTTAATGAGTTCAGCTTTCTTAGCTTCCACACGTAAGTGATATCATGCCATTCTTTTCTTTCTCCATCTGGCTTACTGCACTTGGCATAATGCTCTCAAGGTCCATCCATGGTATCAGAAATAGCAGGATTACCTTTTCTCATGTTTAAATAATATTCCTGTCTGTGTATGTGTGTGTGTGTGTATGTGTGTGTAAGAGAAAGACAGAGAGGTATCTTTTTTATCTATTCATCTACTGATGGACACTTAGGTTGTTTCCATATCTTAGTTATTGTGAATAATGCTGTATTAAACATGGGAGTGCAGGCATCTCTTTAACATCCTTTTTTCATTTGGTGGGAGGGATATATAATCAGAAGTGAGATTACTGGATCATATAGCAGTTCTATTTTTAATTTTGGGGGCAAGCTCCATACTGTTTTTCAAAGTGGCTGAACCAGTTAACTTTCTCGCCAACAGTGCCCTTTTCTTCACATCCTGGTGAACACTCATCTCTTAACTACTTAATGACAGCCTTTCTATCAGATAGGAGGTGTTATCTTGTGATTTTGATTTGCTTTTTCCTTGATCATTAGTGCTACTGACCACCTTTTCATATACCTGTTGGCCATTTGGATGTTGTCTTTGGAGAAATATCTGTTCGGTTTCTCTGCCCATTTTTAAATCAGATAGTATTTTTGCTATTAAATTATGTGGGTTTTTCATAGATTTTGGGTATTAAGTCCTTATTTGATAAATGGTTTGCAAATATTTTACCCCATTCTGTACTTGGACTTTTCATTTTGTTGACTATTTTGCTATGCAAAAACTTTTGAGTATGATGTAGTGCCACTTGTTTCTTGTTTTGTTAAAATTTGTACTTTGGGTATCTTCTCCAAAAAACCATTATCAAAATAAATGCCAAAGAGCTTCTTCTTTATGCTTTATTTTTTTTTTAAGATTTTATTTATTTATTTGACAGAGGGAGAGAGATCACAAGTAGGCAGAGCAGCAGGCAGAGACAGGAGGGGAAGCCGACTCCCTGCTGAGCAGAGAGCCCTCTACAAGGCTCGATCCCAGGACCCTGAGATCATGACCTGAGCTGAACATAGAGGCTTACTGAGCCACCCAGGAGCCCCTCTATTCTTTCTTCTAGAAGTTTCACAGTACACCAGGTCTTATGTTTAAGTCTAACCCACTACAAGTTAATTTTTGTGAGTGGTGTAAGACAGGGGTCCAGTTTTATTTTTCTGCACGTGGTAACTCAGTTTTCCCAACATCATTTGTTGAAGAAACTATCCTTTCCCAGTGAGGGTTCTTGGCTCCCCTGTGAAATATCAGTTGACTATATATGTGAACAGTTAGTTCTGGGCTCTATATTCTATCCCCTTAGTTTATATATCTATTTTTATGACAGGACCACATATAATTACTATAACTTTGTAATATAGTTTGAAATCAGAAAATGTAATGCCTTTAGCTTTCTCTTCTTTCTCAGAATTTCTCAAAGCAGAATTGCTTTGGCCATCTGGAGTCCTCTGTGGTTCTATACAAATTTTAGGATTTTTTTTCTATTTCTGTGAAAAATGCCATTGGAATTTCGATAGGGAATACACTGAATCTATGCTTTGGGTAGTATGGACATTTTAACAGTATTATTCTGATCCATGAACATGAGATATTCTTCCATTTATGTCTTCAATTTCTTTCATCTAAGTCTTGCAGTTTTCATTGTATGGATCTTTCACTTTCTTGGTTAAATTTATACCTATGTATTTTATTGTTTTTGATGCTGTCGTCAATAGAATAGGCTTCTTTATTTCCTTTTTAGGAATCTTTTGTTTGCGTATAGAAATGCCTCTTTTTTTTTTTTTTTTAGATTTTTTTAACATTTATTTTATTTGAGAGAGAGAGAGTAAGCAAGAGAAAAAGCACACAAGTTGGGGCAGAAGAAGGAGAAGCAGGCTCCCCACTGAGCAGGGAGTCCTACATGGGGCTCTATCCCAGGACCCTGAGCAAAAGACAGATGCTTAATCAACTGAACCACCCAGGTGCCCCATGCCTCTAATTTCTTTATGTTTATTTCATATCCTGAAACTTTACTGAATTTGTTAATTATTTTCAACAGCTTTTTGGTTAAGGATTTTCTCTATATAAGATCATATTACCTGAAATTACTACTTTAATTCTTCCTTTCTGATCTGGTATGTTTTTGCCTAAATGATCTAGGTACAACACAGTACTACAAAAAGAGTGATGAGAGTGGGCACCTGTGTTTTGTTCCTGATCTTACAGGAAAAACTCTCCATCTTTCATGGTTGAGTATGATGGTTAGCTGTGGGTTTGCTATATATTGCCCTTTATTATGTTGAGGTGCATTGCTTCTATACCCAATTTATTGAGGGGTTTTAATAGTGAAAGGATGTTGAACTTTGTCAAATGGTTTTTCTGCATTTGCTGAAATCATGTGATTTTTATCTTTCTTTTTTAAATTTTAGTCTTTCATTCTATTAATGTGGTCTACTGCTTTTATTGATTTGCATATATTAAACCATTTTTTTCATCTTAGGGATAAATCTCCGTTGGTCACAGTGTATAATCCTTTTAATGTGTTACTGAATCCAGCTTGCAGTATTTTGAAAATTTTTAAGCAGAATAAAAGATAAATGACTAGGGGCGCCTGGGTGGCTCAGTGGGTTAAGTCACTGCCTTCGGCTCAGGTCATGATCTCAGGGTCCTGGGATCGAGTCCCGCATCGGGCTCTCTGCTCAGCAGGGAGCCTGCTTCCTCCTCTCTCTCTCTCTCTCTCTGCCTGCCTCTCTGCCTACCTGTAATCTCTCTCTGTCAAATAAATAAATAAAATCTTAAAAAAAAAAAGATAAATGACTAGTAAACAGATGAAAAGCTACTCAAATTTCATTAGTCATAAGAACAATGCAAGTTAAAATTACAATGAATTCCTACTATACACCCACTACTGCAGTGAAAACTATAAAAACTGACATTCTGAAATGTTGGCAAGATTACAAAGTAAACATAAACCTTTATACATCATTGGTGGGAATGATACAATCATTATGTTCCAGGAATTCCACTTCTAACTACCCAAAAGAAATGAAAAATCATCTTCACAAAAAGAACTGTACAAGAAAGTTCTTATAACTATCATCTGGAAACATAGCAGGCATCCACTAATAGAACAGAAAAACCAATATCTCATACAATGGAATCCTAATATTCCGGAATAAAAAGAACCAAAATTACTGATATATACAACAAGATGGATGAATCTCAAAACATTAGGCTGAGTGAGAGAAGCTTTGTGAGACTATTTTGCATGATTCCATGTTAATTAAATTCTAGTACAAAGCTAATCTACAGTAGAAAGAATAGTGGTTGCCTTTTCAGTGTAGCAGTTAGTGTTGAGTGGGAAGGAGCATGAATAAACTTCTTGACGTGGTAAAATGGCATGTAAAATGGCATGATCTGTCTTAGGCTGGACAATATAACAAAAATACGACAGACTGGGTGACTTATAAAAAGCAGAAATTTATTACTCACAATTCTAGAGGCTGGGAAATCCAAGATGAAGGCACTACTAGATTTGGTGTCTGGCAAAACCCACTTCCTAGCTCACAGTGTGCCATTTTCTTGCTGTGTCCTCACGTGGAGGAAGGCACAAAAGAGCCCTCTGAAATCTGATTAGGGCACAAATCCCAATCATGAGGGCCCTACCCTCATGACCTAATCACCTCCCAAAGATCCCACCTCCAAATACCATCACATTAAGGATTAGGTTTCAACACAGAGTTTTGGGGGAACACATTCAATCTATAGCAATATGAATTTTAATTACACAGATACAAGTATTTGTCAAAACTCAGGAAATGTAGACTTTTTATTTTACTGTATGTAAATTTTACATCAAAAAGAAAAAAGAGGGGCGCCTGGGTGGCTCAGTGGGTTAAAGCCTCTGCCTTGGGCTCAGGTCATGATCCCAGGGTCCTGGGATCAAGCCCCACATCGGGCTCTCTGCTCAGCGGGGAACCTGCTTCCTCCTTCTCTCTCTCTGCCTGCCTCTCAGCCTACTTGTAATCTCTGCCTGTCAAATAAATAAATAAAATCTTTAAAAAAAAATAAAAATAAAAATAAAAATAATTTTAAAAAAAAGAAAAAAGAGCCTGTAAGTCAATACCAAACTCTAGCTATTAATAGGCATGCTGAAGTATTTGGGGAAAAGTGTACCAATTTCTGAAATTCACTCTGTACCAAATGGATTAACAGATGGAATGTATCTGTTCATCATATATCATGATATATGATATATATATCATGATATATGATGAACCAAGAATAGTAAAATATTAACGGTATAATCTAGGTGGTTGCTATGTGGATAGTCAATGCAAAATTATATCACCTTTGCTATGTCAGAACATTTTTATATAAAAATGTTGGGGGAAATTATAGGAATTTCCACTTATTTTTCCCTAATATTTACCAAATGAAGTGGTTCTTTCTTTATAAACAAAAGAACATGACTGCAATTAAGCAACTGGCCATAAATCCAATATATGATTAGAATACAAAGTCCCCCAAGTACTGCTATTTCCAAAATCTCACACTGAATGTTTATTAAAAGTTTGTCAATATAGGGGCACCTGGGTGGCTCAGTGGGTTAAGCCTCTGCCTTCGGCTCAGGTCATGATCTCAGGGTCCTGGGATCGAGCCCTGCATCAGGCTCTCTCCTTGGCGGGGAGCCTGCTTCCCTCTCGCTCTGTCTTCCTGCCTCTCTCTGCCTACTTGTGATCTCTCTCTCTCTCTCTTTCAAATAAATAAATAAAATCTTAAAAAAAAAAAAAAAAGAGTTTGTCAATATATTCCTTACTAATAGTATACAAGTACATCAACCAATTGCTTAGCATCTTTTTTCAGTCTTAGGTCATCAGACATATTCTGGTGGTTTTATAACATCCACCTGGATAAGCCAGAACCATGTTCCTCAGAATCCCCTTCTCTGATTAGGCCCAGGCTAATCCACAGAAATGTACATAAGGCTTGGAAGGTGGAAGTGAAGCAGCAACCGTGAGTTTGTGAAGATCATCATGGTTACACGTTGTGAAACACAGAAGAGGCAACAACCTTCCACAGACTTATCCCCTAGCTATTCCTCCTAATCCCACTACAATGATTTAAAATGCCTGGCTTCCCATACTCCCTAGTAAGCTCCAGAGAGCCAACCCACAATAGTGCATCTGCAGAAGTGATTAGTGACTTTTCTCTGCACTTCCAACTCCTCCTTAGGGTCTCTTACTTCCCAGTTGCTCCCATATCGTACAAGGTTTTATAGGGCCATAATAAATCCTTGATTTCATTAACACTCATAGTGGTTCCACTTCCTTGACTGAACTCTGTTAACAAAAGCATATTTATCCCATTACCTATGTTTCCAAAAGTTAGAAATAAATTAAAATTTTGCAAGTCCTTTTTAATTTTTTTTTAAGATTTGTGTTTATTTGACAGATAGAGATCACAAGTAGGCAGAAAGGCAGGCAGAGAGAGGGGGAAGCAGGCTTCCTGCCAAGCAAAGAGCCTGATGTGGGGCTCATCTCAGGACACTGGGAGCATGACCGGAGCCGAAGGCAGAGGCCTTAACCCACTGAGCTACCCAGGCACCCCTTTCATTTTTGTTTTATAAAGGGTTATGAAACCCTTCTCTAAGGGAAGCAAAATTCTTTTGTATAGGAAGTGTTCAGGTTTACCTATTTTATAATAAATCTGAATTTCTCTTTTTCAAGAGGGAAACAGTATGGTATAATGGAGGGAGAACTGAACTCGGTTATTCTAAGATATTAATCATGGCTCAGTCAGTTAATAACTGAGAAACCTTAGTCAATTTACTAAACCTCTCTGCAACCTATTTTCCTATATTGAAAATCTGTATAATGATACCAGTGATATGTACATAAGCAGAGCTTCAGGATAGCAATCTTCCTTCAAGAGTAGAAGTCTAAAAGACTTATCTTAAATTTCCACAGCAAGCATACTACATACAACTTAAGTTTATTTGGAGGACTGGTGGTAGTGGAAATTATTGTTGGAAATAACAGAAAGAACTAAAATAACCTCATGTCAATCTCTTAGTGTTCTCAACAGAATATATTGATGAAATTATGACTAGTATATTATCTTATTTTAAAGATGTATTTATTAGGGAGAGAGAGTGTGTGCATATGCAAGGTGGGGAAGGGGCACAGGAAGAGGGAGAGAGAGAGAAGACTCTCCTCAAATAGACTCTCTGCTCAGAGGGGATCCTGATGCGGGGCTCAATTCCAGAACCTTGATATCATGACCTAAGCCAAAATCAAGAGTTAGATGCTTAAACAACTGAGCCACTCCAGAGCCCCAACACTTAACACATTCTTAACAAATGCTAGTTACCATCTTTCTCTTCTGTTAAACTCCTTAATGAGATACTGTTTTAAAATTCCTGTTTTCTAAAAATGAATTCTAACCATTTAAATAATTTATAATTTGAAATAACATTGTTAGATTTAATTGTTCTTCAGTTATGCTAATCCTGAGACATGAATCATCACATTTCCCTTTTCTCAAACCAATTCCTATGCCTTCTAATATACTTTCATCTTTGTTCTGATGAAAAACTGAACATTCAAGTGAAATAAAGAAGTGCTTCTCAAAGTTTCATTTCCATGCAATCACCCAGGACTCTGATTCAGTAGGTCTAGGGTTGAGGTATGAGACCACATTTCTAACGAACTCTCAGATGATGCTGTTAATAGTGCACAGTCCAAACATAAAGTAGCAAATAACTAAAATAGGGTATATACTAGGTTATTACAAAATTAGGGTTGAAGGCACCTTACAAAATTTATAATCCATCCAAAACCAAATATATCCTTCTGCTTTATTTTTGGATTTTACTTATTTACTTGAAAGAGGGGGAGAGAAAAAGAGTATAGCAGGGGGAGCGGCAGGCAGAGGGAGAGGAAGCCTGATGTGGGGCTCGATTCTAGGACCCTGAGATCACCTCCAAAGCTGAACGCAGACACTAACTGACTGAGCCACCCAGGAGCTCCTATCCTTCTGCTTTAAAAATGAGGATGGTAAAACAGAATTTAAGGGTCTTGGACAAGGTCACTATATTAGATAGTAGTAGAGCAAGAGAAAATTCAACTTACATTAACTATAGATTCTATACATTTTCCATCACACCAGTGCTTCTCATACTTTATGTGTGTATAATTACAGAGCATCCTCATGTAAATCAATATAGAGAACCTAGAAATCCCTAGAAGGTGCCATGATACAACTGCTCCTTTTTCAAGTATCATTTTCCTTTTAAAGTATTATTTTCCTTTTAAAGATTTATTTATTTATTATTTGACAAAAAGAGGGAAAGAGAGAGAGTACATGCACTTGTGAGCGGAAAAGGGAGAGGGAGAATCTCAAGAAGACTCCCCACTAAACATGGAGCCCAACTCACGCCTTGATCCCATAACCCCAGGATCATGACCCAAGCCAAAATCAAGAGTCAGACACCCAACAGACTAAGCCACCCAAGTGTACCATCAAGTAACCCAGAGTATTATTAAATTACAGCAAGATTTGCCAATCAAAGTCTAAACAAATCTGTATATCTACACCAAGGAGAAATGAATAATAAATACAAATCTTGCTCTGGTATTCAGATATCCTGTTCCTTGTTTTTTGACCAATCTCATTCTAAGATATTTGACAGAGAGACTTGTCCATATTACCAAAGAAACTAAGAGAAAAAACTAGTGGGATTTGGCCTATCTCCACACGTCTAGTCAGATTTCACTATGCACAGAAGTATGACTAAATTTCACCATAGGACCTACAATATCTGTCCCAGTAAAGGTTACATACAATTCTTCTGTACTTCCCTAATCACAAAAGGAACAATATCGTGTCCAGAACCAACACCCTTTGAACAAGGGAACAGTCTCATTTTCAGACTGAGGAGTGAACGTAGAACATCAACATGTTGTTAAAATACTGCATTAATAGGGGCACCTGGGTGGCTCAGTGGGTTAAGCCTCTGCCTTTGGCTCAGGTCATGATCCTGGGGTCCTGGGATCGAGCCCCGCATCGGGCTCTCTGCTCAGCAGGGAGCCTGCTTCCCTTCTTCTCTCTCTGCCTGCCTCTCTGCCTACTTGTGATCTCTCTCTGTCAAATAAATAAATAAAAATCTTTTAAAAAAAAAACTGCATTAATAAAGAATAAAGATTGACTAGTATTTTTGACCTATCTCTCCTGAAATTTCTATTTTATTGAAAATAAATATAAATTAAAACAGTCCCTGCAAGAGAAGGAAGACATTACTAACTTTGGCAATTCTTAAAACAGTATATCAGCTTTCCAATGTTAGCATTTTTAGTCAACTTACTTTTTAAACAAAAACTTCCAAATAAAATCTTTGTCATTACCACAATGAGAAAAAAGTATGACTAGCAAAAAAGAAAAAAATGACAGTAAATACATTATTTCATTAAATTCTACTAGAGAATGTTGCCCATAGAATGTTCTGAGCCTGAGCCCCTCTTTGCAGAAAAGAAAGAATAATAAGTGCTCAAGGAGTTAAAGCTTATGTTTATAGAAACAAGGAAAACAAATGAAACATAATTAAAAAAGGAAAAACATTTTACCAGATATTAGATGTCCCTTAATGCTTTGTCCATAACATCTCTAACATCACAGCAAGTATCTGAATGTGACACACTTTGAAAAACACTACCTCACCATGTTGGTATGTATGTAGTATGTGTGTGTGTATATGATCTCTACAACCAGCACAGGGCTCAAACTCATTATCTCAAGATCAAGATTCCCACAATCCACTGAGCCAGCCATGTTGTTTCTTAACTGAAATTTTTGAGTAATCCTCACAATAGCTTAAAATTTTATCAACAGAAAATGAATCTTATATTTAATACTCAAGAGCACCTAGTCCTATAACTGGTATACATTAGGCAGGCATTCATGACACGTTTAAATAAATTGAAAAAACAATGTAATTAAACCAGGCAGTTTATTTAGAATTGTTGTATTCTTAGAGCTGAAGACCCAAGAGATCACCTACTACTTTAGTATACTCATTTAAGGATATGCACATTAAGGACTAAAGACACTAAGCAACTAGCCTAATATTCAGACTTGTTTTTAGGGACACTGAGAGTCTTGGTTCTGAATCTGAGAGCTCTATGAAGGCAGATATTAAAGGAATTGCTTAAGGCAAATGAAACCTGATAACATTTTATTTAAGATCAGAAGGGTATTAGATTGGAAGGGAGAAAAAGGGAAGGGATATATATATTCAGAGATATAAAGTGCCCCAAAATGTTCCACAGGAAGTAGAAGGAGAAATCAAGCTAGCAAAGATACCCAGCCAGAACTCTACCTACATTTTTAAGATTCTACAGGGGAAAGGGTAAAAAAAGTCAGAGGATCTTCTTAGGAAGACGGCTGTGTCTGCAATCTCCCTTAGTGAGAATTTTCTAAACTTAATCACTACAAGAATCATCCCAAGCCTGGAATTTCAAACATTTCTGACTCTAACGGATTCCTCCCAACTCTCCACTTTCACAAATGAACTCACTAGAAGCACCTGTCCAAGACTGTAAGAAGAATGGCAATACAAATGCAAAACACAAGTAACAATTGACCTAAAAATTTTGTCTGCAAATCCCTTACCTAATAAAATTTAAGGCTTCTGCCCATTGAAAAAAGATTTAAATCTGAGGACTAAAGTAGAGGAAGCTTCCACAGCAAATGAGCTTTAAATAATGAACTGGTAACATTACTATGTACGAAAAATAAGAAGTTATTTAGTTTGCAAATAATGTTAAGTTCTTGTTAATTTAATAAGAATGTTTATCCTTTTATCAGTTTTGTAAAATATAACACAATTTGGGGCATCTGGGTGACTCATTCAGTTGAGTGACTGACTACTGGTTTCAGCTGAGGTCAAAGAATTGAAGTACAGGGATTGAGCCCCATGTCAGGTTCTGTTCACAGCAGGAAGTCTGCTTCTCTCCCTCTCCCTCTGCTTGTCACCCCACACACATGCAGGCACTCTTTCTCTAAAAGTAAATAAATCTTCAAAAAAATAAACCACAACTTAAAAAATCTACATTATCCACTTTAATTTACTGAATTTTTATTAAAATCAAATATTTTATGCACATGGCTTGATTTTCTTACTGCTAGTTGGTTTTTGTTTTACTTCCAGTATAGTTAACAGAGACATATTGGTTTCAGGTGTACAATACGGCAATTCAGCAGTTCCATATATTACACAGTACTTATCAAAATAAGTGTACACTGAATGCCCCTCACCTATTTCAGCCATCCCCCACCCAATACATCTCTGGTAACCATCAGTTTCTTCTCCATAGTTAACTGTTCGGGGGTCTGTCTCTTATTTTTTCTTGGATCACTGTTTTGTTTCTTAAATTCTACATGTCACTGAATTAAGATGGAACTCAGCTTACATTGATTGGCTTACAATTATACTCTCTAGATCTATCAAAGCTGTTGCAAGTGGAAATATTTCATTCTCTCAATTGGGTGATATAATATATATATATATATATGCCACATTTTCTTTATCCATATATATATATATATATATATGCCACATTTTCTTTATCCACTCATCTACTGATGGACACTTGGGCTGCTTTCATAGCTATGACATGTAAAAAATACTACATAGGGGTACATAATAAAACACAGGGGTACATCTTTCAAATTACGGTTTTCATATTCTTTGGGCAAATATCTACTACTGTGAATGCTAGATCGTAGAGTACATATACTTGAAATTTTTTGAGGAGCCTCTATACTATCTTCTACAGTAGCTCTACCAATTTGTACTCCCACCAATAGAACACTAGGATTCCTTTTTCTCCACATTCTCACCAAAATTTATTGTTTCTTGAGATTTTAATTATACCACTATGACAAGTGTGAAGTGATATTGTGATTTCCATTTACATTTCCCTCAAGATGAGTAGTAAGTCATGTTGAGCATCTTCTCATATGCCCGTTGTCCAACTGGGTGCTTCCTTTGGAGAAATGACTGCTCATGCCTTCTGTCCACTTTTTTTTAATTGAATTATTTGGTTTTCTGATGTTGACAAAACTTTTTTACATATTTTGGGTGATAACCCTTTGTCAGCTATGTCATTTGAAAATATCTTCTCCCAGTCAGTAGGGCACCTTTTAGTTTGTTGGTTGTTTCCTTTGCTGTGCAAAAGGCTTTTATTTTTATGTACTCCCAAAGGTTTATTTTTATTCTTGTTTCCCTTGCCTCAGGACACCTATCTAGAAAGATGATACTACAGCCAATGTCAGAAATTATTGCCATCCTCCCTTCTAGGGTTTTTATGGTTTCAACTCTCACATTTAGTTCTTTAAACATTTTTAAATTTATTTTTGTATATGGCATAAAAGTGGTGAGTCTTAACAACTCAAACTACTGACAAGACTGTCTTCCTCACACTGCATTTTGTAGCTAGTTTCATCAAAGATTAATTGGTAATATAACTGTAGGTTTATATACAGGTCTTCTATTCCATTAAATTGATCTGTGTATCTATTTTTGTGCCCACACCACACTATTCTGATTATTACAGCTTCATAGTATAACCTTAAGTCTCGAATCTTGATAGCTCCAGTTTTACTTTCTTTTTCAAGATTATCATAGCTATCTGGGGTCTTTCATGGTTCCAGATAAATTTTAGAATTGCTCTAGTTCTGTGAATAATGCTGCTGGCATTTTAATAGGGATTGCATTAAATGTATAGATTGCTTTGTGTGTTATAGACATTCAAACAATATTAATTCTCCCAACCCATGAGCATGGAATGTCTTTCCATTTTTTTGTGTCATCTTCGATTGCTTCCATCAATGTTTTGTTACACTTTTCAGAATACAGGTCTTTCACCTCTTTGGTTAGGTTTGTTCCTAGGTATCTTATTATTTTTGGTGCAATTGTAAATGGGACTGATTGCTTAATTTCTCTTTCTGAGGCTTCATTATCAGTGTGTAGAAATACAACAGATTTCGGTATGTTGATTTTGTATCCCGGGACTTTCCTGAATTCATGTATCAATTTTAGTAGTATTCTTGTGAAGTCCAAGGGGTTTTCTATATATATAGTATCATGTCATCTGCAAATAGTGAAAAGCTTTACTCCTTCCTTACCAGTTTGGATACCTTTTATTTCTTCATGTTGTCTGACAGCTGTGGCCAGGACTTCCATACTGTGTTGAATAAACATCCTTGTCTTATTCCTGACCTTAGGGGAAAAGGCCTCCATTTTTTCCCACTGAGTATGATGCTAACTGTGGGGTTTTCATATTAGGCCTTTATTATGTTGAGGTATGTTCCCTCTAAACCTACTTTGTTGAGGGTTTTTATCATGACTGGATATTGTACTTTGCCAGATGCTTTCTCTGCATCTATTGAAATGATCATATGGTTTTAATTCTTTCTCTTACTGAAGTGATGTATCAATTCATTTGTGAATATTGAACCACCCTTCCATCCCGGAAATAAATCCCATTTGATTGTGATGGATGATTTTTTTTTTTAAATGGATTGTTGCATTCAGTTCACTAATATTTTGTTGAGGATTTCTGCATCTATGTTCATCAGAGATATTGGCCTATGGTTCTCTTTTTTGTTTGTGATGTCTTTATCTGGTTTTGGTATCAGAGTAACCCTGGCCTCACAGAATGAATTCGGAAGTTTTCTTCGTCTTCTGTTTTTTGGAGAGGTTTGAAAAGAACAGGTATTAACTCTTCTTTAAAGGTTTTGTAGAATTGGCCTGTGAAGCCATCTGGTCCTGGACTTTTGTTTGAGAGTTTTTTGACTACTGATTCAATTCAATACTGCTAATCAGCCTGTTCAAATTTTCTATTTCTTCCTGCTCCAATTTTGGTAGGCCATAGGAATTTATCCCTTTCTTCTAGGTTGCCCAATTTGTTAACATAGAGTTTTTCATAATATTCTTCTACAATCTTTTGTTTATCTGTGGTGTCAGTCATTAATTGCTCCTCTTTCACTTGTGATTTTGTTTATTTGAGTCCTCTCTCTCTGTCTCTCTCTTTTTTCTTGATGAATCTGGTTGGAGGTTTACCAATTTTGTTGATGTTTTCAAAGAACTAGCTTCGGGTATCATGATCTGTTCTATTGGGTTTTTTTTGTTAGTTTCAATAGCATTCATTTCTGCCCTTATCTTTATTATTTCCTTCCTTCTATTGGTTTGGGGTTTTGTTTGGTCTTCTTTTTCTAGCTCCTTTAGGTGCTAGATTAGGTTGTTTACTTGAGATTTTTCTTGTTTCCTGAAGTAGGCCTGTATTGCAATAAACTTCCCTCTCACAACTCCTTTGGCTGCATCTCAAAGGTTTTAGATCATTGTGTTTTCGTTTTTGTTTGTTTCTGTGTACTCTCTGATTTCCTCTTTAATTTCTTGGTTGACCCGTTTATTGTTTAGTAGCGTGGTATTTAACCTCCATGTATTTGTGCTCTTTCCAGAGTTTTTCTTGTGGATTTCTAGTTTCAGAGAATAGTAGTCAGAAAATATGCAAGGTATGACTTCAGTCTTTTCAAATTTGTTGAAGATTGTTTTGTGGCCTAAGATGTGATCTGTTCTGGAGAATGTTTCATGTGCACGTGAATAGAAAGTATATTCTGTTTTTAGGATGGAATGTTCCGAATATATCTGTTAAATCCATCTCGTCCAGGGTGTCATTCAAAGCCACTGTATCCCTATTGGTTTTCTCTTTGGACGATCTGTCCATGGATGTAAGTGGGTTATTAAAGTCCCCTACTATTATTGTATTACTATCAATTAATTCGTTGTTTTGTTATTAACTGTTTTATATATTTGGGCGTTCCCATTTTGGGTGCAGAAATGTTTCCAGTTGTTCTATCTTCTTGTTGGACTGCCCCCTTTATTATTATATAGATTCCTTCTTTGTCTCTTGTTACAGTGTTTGTTTTAAAGTACATTTTGTCCCATATAAGAACTGCTACCTTGGCTTTCTTTTCACATCCATTTGTGTGATAAATGTTTCTCCATCCCCTCACTTTCAACCTGCAGGAGTCTTTAGGTCTAAAGTGAATCCCTTGTAGGCAGCATCTAGAAGGATCGTGGGTTTTTGGTTTTGTTTTTGTTTTTTGAATACGTTCCACCATCCTATGTCTTTTGATTGGAATGTTTAGTCCATTTACATTTAAAGTAATTATTGACAAGTATGTGTTTATTGCCATTTGTTACTTGTTTCTTTGTGGTTTTATTTGGGTTTTTTTTTTTTTTCCTCTGATTCTTTCTTCTCTTTTGTGGTTTACTGGTTTGCCTTAGTGATATACTTGGATTCCTTTCTCTTCATGCTTTTCATACCCATTAGTATCATTTGATTTGTAGTTACTATTAGGTTTGTATACACCATCTTCTGCATATGGCAGTCTATATTAAGTTGATTGTCATTTAAATTCAAACTCTTTCTTTACTCCTCTCCCCTGCAACGTTTTAGGTGTATGGTGTCATATTTTACATCCTTTTGGGGGAGGGGGGTGGGGGAGAAATCCCTTGACCAATCTTATATGGAAATATGTATTCTTACTGCTTTTATGTGTTTTTTTTCTTTTCATTTTCATACTCTCACTGATGGTCTTCCCTTTCCATTGAAACAATCCCCTTTAATTTTTTTTTGTAGGGGTGGTTTAGTGGTCATGAACACCTTTAAATTTTGTTTGTCTGAGAAACTCTTTTTCCCTTCCTTTATTTTGAATGACAGCCTTGCTGGATAGAATATTCTTGGCGGTAGATTTTTCCCTTTCATCGGTCTGAATATATCATGCAATCCCCTTCTGGCTTAAAAAGTTTCTGCTGAAAAATCTGCTGTTAGCCTTATGGGATTTCCCTTACATTAACTGTCTTCTTTTGTCTTACTGATGTAAAAATTCTTTCTTTAGCACTACTTTTTACCATTCTGATTACTGTGTGTCTTGGTGTGGACCTCCCTGGGTTGATTTTGCAGGGGGATCTCTGTGCTTCTCGCATTTGGATATCTGTTTCCTTCTCCAGATTAGGGAAGTTCAGCTATCATTCTTTTCAAGTAAATGTTCTGCCCCCTTTTCTCTATTCTTCTTCTTCTGGGATCCCTGTAAAGTGAATGTTAGTATATTTGATGGGAGTTACTGAGTTCCCTAAGCCTATTCTGTCTTGTTTATTTTTCTCCCTCACTTGTTCAGCTTAATTATTTTCTAATACTCTGTCTTCTAGTTCCTTAATTCATTCTTCTTCTTCTTCCAGCCTGCTATTTTTTTCCATTCAGCATATTCTTAGTTTCCTTTATTGTGTTCCGCATCTGATTGGTTCTTTTTTATCTTTGCTAAGGACCTCACTGATGTACACCACTCTTCTCTCAAGTCCAGTGAGTATCTTTATGATCATTACTTTAAATTTTCTACCAGACATATTACTTATAGCTGTTTCTTTTACATTTCCTGTTGTAGACTGGCCCCATTCTTTCTTTTGTGGTATATTCCTCAGTCTCCTCATTTTGTCTCTATGTCTGCTTCTGTTTTTCCAGGAGGTCAGTTATTTCTCATATTAAAAGAAATGGCTTAATGAATAAGTCCTACAGTGCCCTGAAATGTTCCTTTTTCACCAAAACCTGATGGTTCAGGAATGTCCTATGTGTGTTGTGTGTACTCAGTGGTCATGTCCTGGACACATCTTGCTTCAATCCAGTCATCTCTGGAGGGTCTCTTTGCCTGAACCTGGTAGTGTTGGTCCTGGCCAGAGTGGGGCACCATTGAACAAGATGCATGCTGGATGGCTTGCAAAATGAGACTTAGAACCAATGATGTAGGATGAGGGTTGCATTGGTGTGTCAGGCAATTTTAATGAGGTGCACCTCATGTTTCTACAGGGCCCAGCACCACAATCACTGCCTCTAGGACTGAGGCCACACAAAATGTAAGGGCTGCAAGAGCAATGTTTTCAGGATTTGCATTGATTTTCTCACGGGGGACAACAGCACCAGGACCAAGGCAAAGTTGACTCTGAAGGGCGAATTCCCCATAGTGCAGGGAAGGGGGAGGGTGCTTGGGGTCACCAATGTAGTGAATGCCAGTGTTCTGCTGGCTCCCACAGTTAGACCTGTGTTTATACTGATGGCCAGGGAAGGGAGATGGTGCCTGTCAGCAAATTTGCTCCTGGAGGAGTCTCCCTCTGGGATACGCACTGTTATCTCTACATAACACTCCCTCCTACTCATGTGCCCCTGGTGTTCTTCAAACTGCTGTTTCTATACATAACTCTCCATCTTCGTCACTGTGCTGTCTCTTTTGGGCAGGGACTCAGCTTCCTAAAGCTTAAGTTTTAAAAACAAGAGTGGAATAGGATTTTATTTAAGTTTACTTAAGTTACTTAAGTTTTACTTAAGCTGTAAAAATAAGAGTAGAATAGGATTTTTATATTAAGGTTTTTTCAGAGTGTATTAAAAAACAGGCCAGATTCAGAACCATTTCAGGGACATGGAGAACTAGGAGTCAATAACACCCTCAAGCATATCTTTGCCTTTCCAGCTCTCTGGGTTCTGCTATCTGAGTGGGATCTCTTTCTCTCCAGCTAAACATAAGCTATTGGACTAAAAGGTGTGGAAAATGGAAGGGGGTCATGACCTTTGACAATCTGCAACTCCTATTTTACTACAGCCCTGGAATGGGGTATAATGATTGGCTACATCTGTGTTAAGTCTATCTGAGTAACCAAAGATAGACGATTATGCTTGGTATACCCATCAAAAACATAACTGTCGGGAGGAGTCAAGATGGTGGAGAAGTAGCAGGCTGAGACTACCTCAGCTAGCAGGAGATCAGCTAGAAAGCTTATCTAAAGATTGCAAACACCTGCAAATCCATCGGCAGATCGAAGAGAAGAAGAACAGCAATTCTAGAAACAGAAAAACAACCACTTTCTGAAAGGTAGGACTGGCGGAGAAGTGAATCCAAAGCGACGGGAAGATAGACCCCGGGGGGAGGGGCCGGCTCCCGGCAAGCGGCGGAGCAACGGAGCACAAAATCAGGACTTTTAAAAGTCTGTTCCGCTGAGGGACATCGCTCCGGAGGCTAAACCGGGGCGAAGCCAACACGGGATCGGCGTGACCTCAGGTCCCGCGGGGTCACAGAAGGATCGGGGGTGTCTGAGTGTCGCAGAGCTTGCGGTTATTGGAACGGGAAAGCCGGCTGCAGAGACGGAGCTGACAGTAAGCTCGCAGCTCGGAGTTGCCTTGAACCAGTCGCAAGCTCGGTGAGCTCGGAGCGCGGCCAGAGGTTAGGCAGACGCGAGTTACTAGGAGCTGTTCGCTGAGGGCGCACAGGGGAGCGGGGCCCTGGGCTCTCGGCTCCTCCGGGCCAGAGACCAGGAGGCCGCCATTTGTATTCCCGTCCTCCGGAACTCTACGGAAAGCGCTCAGGGAACAAAAGCTCCTGAAAGCAAAGCCGAGCAGATCACTCAGCCCGGCCCCTGGTAAGGGCGGTGTAATTCCGCCTGGG
Organism: Neogale vison; assembly: GCF_020171115.1. Classification (NCBI taxonomy): domain Eukaryota; kingdom Metazoa; phylum Chordata; class Mammalia; order Carnivora; family Mustelidae; genus Neogale; species Neogale vison. Next base: position 34,560,947 of record NC_058103.1, read on the forward strand.
GCAAGGACACTTGAGAATCACTACACCAGGCCCCTCCCCCAGAAGATCAACAAGAAATCCAGGCAAGACCAAGTTCACCTACCAAGGAGTGCAGTTTCAATACCAAGGAGAGAGCAGCAGAATTCCAGAGGAGGAGAAAACAAACCACGGAACTCATGGCTTTCTGCCTGTGATTTTTTAGTCTTGCAGTTAATTTAATTTTTTTCTTTTTCATTTTTTTTCTCTTCTTCTGCTAAAATTTTTTATAACTTTTACCCTTTTCTTTTTTAACGTTTTTTAACTAGATTATCTAATATATATTTTTTTTTCTTTTTTATACTTTTCTTTATTCATTTTCTTTTTTTTTAATTCTTTTTTTTCTTTTTTTTTCTTTCTTTCTTTTTGAACCTCTTTTTATCCCCAAATCAGAAGAGATCCTAATCTCTTCAATCGTTTTTTTTCTTAATTCTTTTTTAAATTCTTCATTGAATTTTTAATTCAATCTTTTTTTAATTCTTTTTTTCTTTTTTTTCTTTCTTTCTTTTTCAACCTCTTTTTATCCCCAAATCAGAAGAGATCCCAATCAGAAGAGATTGGGAGATCCCAAGCAGAAGAGATTGGGAGATCCCAATCAAAGGAGATCCCAATCAGAGGAGATCCCTCACCCAATCGTGAGGGGGGGAGAAATCCCCCCTCATGATTTGGGATCTCTTCTGATTTGGTTAAAGCATATTTTCCTGGGATTGTTGCCACCCCTTTTAGTATTTTACTTGCTCCTTCATATACTCTTAGCTGGACAAAATGACAAGGCGGAAAAATTCACAACAAAAAAAAGAACAAGAGGCAGTACCGAAGGCTAGGGACCTAATCAATACAGACATTGGTAATATGTCAGATCTAGAGTTCAAAATGACTATTCTCAAGGTTATAGCCGGGCTTGAAAAAGGCATGGAAGATATTAGAGAAACCCTCTCCAGAGATATAAAAGCCCTTTCTGGAGAAATAAAAGAACTAAAATCTAACCAAGTTGAAATCAAAAAAGCTATTAATGAAGTTCAATAAAAAATGGAGGCTCTCACTGCTAGGATAAATGAGGCAGAAGAAAGAATTAGCGATATAGAAGACCAAATGACAGAGAATAAAGAAGCTGAGCAAAAGAGGGACAAACAGCTACTGGACCATGAGGGGAGAATTCGAGAGATAAGTGACACCATAAGACAAAACAACATTAGAATAATTGGGATTCCAGAAGAAGAAGAAAGAGAGAGGGGAGCAGAAGGTATACTGGAGAGAATTATTGGGGAGAATTTCCCCAATATGGCAAAGGGAACGAGCATCAAAATTCAGGAGGTTCAGAGAACGCCCCTCAAAATCAATAAGAATAGGCCCACACCCCGTCACCTAATAGTAAAATTTACAAGCCTTAGTGACAAAGAGAAAATCCTGAAAGCAGCCCGGGAAAAGAAGTCTGTAACATACAATGGTAAAAGTATTAGATTGGCAGCTGACTTATCCACAGAGACCTGGCAGGCCAGAAAGAGCTGGCATGACCTTTTCAGAGCACTAAACGAGAAAAACATGCAGCCAAGAATACTATATCCAGCTAGGCTATCATTGAAAATAGAAGGAGAGATTAAAAGCTTCCAGGACAAACAAAAACTGAAAGAATTTGCAAACACCAAACCAGCTCTACAGGAAATACTGAAAGGGGTCCTCTAAGCAAAGAGAGAGCCTACAAGTGGTAGATCAGAAAGGAACAGAGACAATATACAGTAACAGTCACCTTACAGGCAATACAATGGCACTAAAATCATATCTCTCAATACTTACCCTGAATGTTAATGGGCTAAATGCCCCAGTCAAAAGACACAGGGTATCAGAATGGATAAAAACACAAAACCCATCTATATGTTGCCTCCAAGAAACTCATTTTAAACCCGAAGACACCTCCAGACTTAAAGTGAGGGGGTGGAAAAGAATTTACCATGCTAATGGACATCAGAAAAAAGCAGGAGTGGCAATCCTTATATCAGATCAATTAGATTTTAAGCCAAAGACTATAATAAGAGATGAGGAAGGACACTATATCATACTCAAAGGGTCTGTCCAACAAGAAGATCTAACAATTTTAAATATCTATGCCCCCAACGTGGGCGCAGCCAACTATATAAACCAATTAATAACAAAATCAAAGAAACACATCAACAATAATACAATAATAGTAGGGGACTTTAACACTCCCCTCACTGAAATGGACAGATCATCCAAGCAAAAGATCAACAGGGAAATAAAGGCCTTAAATGATGCACTGGATGAGATGGACATCACAGATATATTCAGAACATTTCATCCCAAAGCAACAGAATACACATTCTTCTCTAGTGCACATGGAACATTCTCCAGAATAGATCACATCCTCGGTCCTAAATCAGGACTCAACCGGTATCAAAAGATTGGGATCAATTCCCTGCATATTTTCAGACCACAATGCTCTGAAGCTAGAACTCAACCACAAGAGGAAGTTTGGAAAGAACACAAATGCATGGAGACTAAACAGCATCCTTCTAAAGAATGAATGGGTCAACCGGGAAATTAAAGAAGAATTGAAAAAAATCATGGAAACAAATGATAATGAAAACACAACGGTTCAAAATCTGTGGGACACAACAAAGGCAGTCCTGAGAGGAAAATATATAGCGGTACAAGCTTTTGTCAAGAAACAAGAAAGGTCTAGGGTACACAACCTAACCCTACACCTAAAGGAGCTGGAGAAAGAACAAGAAAGAAACCCTAAGCCCAGCAGGAGAAGAGAAATCATAAAGATCAGAGCAGAAATCAATGAAATAGAAACCAAAAAAACAATAGAACAAATCAACGAAACTAGGAGCTGGATCTTTGAAAGAATTAATAAAATTGATAAACCCTTGGCCAGACTTATCAAAAAGAAAAGAGAAAGGACCCAAATAAATAAAATCATGAATGAAAGAGGAGAGATCACAACTAACACCAAAGAAATACAAACTATTATAAGAACATACTATGAGCAACTCTACGCTAACAAATTTGACAATTTGGAAGAAATGGATGCATTCCTAGAAACATATAACCTACCAAAATTGAACCAGGAAGAAATAGAAAGCCTGAACAGACCCATAACCAGTAAGGAGATTGAAACAGTCATTAAAAATCTCCAAACAAACAAAAGCCCAGGGCCAGACGGCTTCCCGGGGGAATTCTACCAAACATTTAAAGAAGAACTAATTCCTATTCTCCTGAAACTGTTCCAAAAAATAGAAATGGAAGGAAAACTCCCAAACTCATTTTATGAGGCCAGCATCACCTTGATCCCAAAACCAGACAAGGATCCCATCAAAAAAGAGAGCTATAGACCAATATCCTTGATGAACACAGATGCAAAAATTCTCACCAAAATACTAGCCAATAGGATTCAACAGTACATTAAAAGGGTTATTCACCACGACCAAGTGGGATTTATTCCAGGGCTGCAAGGTTGGTTCAACATCCGCAAATCAGTCAATGTGATACAACACATCAATAAAAGAAAGAACAAGAACCATATGATACTCTCAATAGATGCTGAAAAAGCATTTGACAAAGTACAGCATCCCTTCCTGATCAAAACCCTTCAAAGTGTAGGGATAGAGGGCACATACCTCAATATTATCAAAGCCATCTATGAAAAACCCACTGCAAATTTAATTCTCAATGGAGAAAAACTGAAAGCTTTTCCACTAAGGTCAGGAACACGGCAGGGATGTCCATTATCACCACTGCTATTCAACATAGTACTAGAAGTCCTAGCCTCAGCAATCAGACAACAAAAGGAAATTAAAGGCATCCAAATCGGCAAAGAAGAAGTCAAAATATCACTCTTCGCAGATGATATGATACTCTATGTGGAAAACCCTAAAGACTCCACTCCAAAACTGCTAGAACTTATACAGGAATTCAGTAAAGTGTCAGGATATAAGATCAATGCACAGAAATCAGTTGCATTTCTCTACACCAACAACAAGACAGAAGAAAGAGAAATTAAGGAGTCAATCCCATTTACAATTGCGCCCCAAACCATAAGATACCTAGGAATAAACCTAACCAAAGAGGCACAGAATCTATACTCAGAAAACTATAAAGTACTCATGAAAGAAATTGAGGAAGACACAAAGAAATGGAAAAATGTTCCATGCTCCTGGATTGGAAGAATAAATATTGTGAAAATGTCTATGCTACCTAAAGCAATCTACACATTTAATGCAATTCCTATCAAAGTACCATCCATCTTTTTCAAAGAAATGGAACAAATAATTTTAAAATTTATATGGAACCAGAAAAGACCTCGAATAGCCAAAGGGATATTGAAAAACAAAGCCAAAGTTGGTGGCATCACAATTCCGGACTTCAAGCTTTATTACAAAGCTGTCATCATCAAGACAGCATGGTACTGGCACAAAAACAGACACATAGACCAATGGAACAGAATAGAGAGCCCAGAAATAGACCCTCAACTCTATGGTCAACTAATCTTCGACAAAGCAGGAAAGAATGTCCAATGGAAAAAAGACAGCCTCTTCAATAAATGGTGTTGGGAAAATTGGACAGCCACGTGCAGAAAAATGAAATTGGACCATTTCCTTACACCACACACAAAAATAGATTCAAAATGGATTAAGGACCTCAATGTGAGAAAGGAATCCATCAAAATCCTTGAGGAGAACACAGGCAGCAACCTCTTCGACCTCAGCCACAGCAACATCTTCCTAGGAACATCGCCAAAGGCAAGGGAAGCAAGGGCAAAAATGAACTTTTGGGATTTCATCAAGATCAAAAGCTTTTGCACAGCAAAGGAAACAGTTAACAAAACCAAAAGACAACTGACAGAATGGGAGAAGATATTTGCAAACGACATATCAGATAAAGGACTAGTGTCCAAAATCTATAAAGAACTTAACAAACTCAACACCCAAAGAACAAATAATCCAATCAAGAAATGGGCAGAGGACATGAACAGACGTTTCTGCAAAGAAGACATCCAGATGGCCAACAGACACATGAAAAAGTGCTCCCTATCACTCGGCATCAGGGAAATACAAATCAAAACCACAATGAGATATCACCTCACACCAGTCAGAATGGCTAAAATCAACAAGTCAGGAAATGACAGATGCTGGCGAGGATGCGGAGAAAGGGGAACCCTCCTACACTGTTGGTGGGAATGCAAGCTGGTGCAACCACTCTGGAAAACAGCATGGAGGTTCCTCAAAATGTTGAAAATAGAACTGCCCTATGACCCAGCAATTGCACTACTGGGAATTTACCCTAAAGATACAAACGTAGTGATCCAAAGGGGCACGTGCACCCGAATGTTTATAGCAGCAATATCCACAATAGCCAAACTATGGAAAGAACCTAGATGTCCATCAACAGATGAATGGATAAAGAAGAGGTGGTATATATACACAATGGAATACTATGCAGCCATCAAAAGAAACGAAATCTTGCCATTTGCGACAACATGGATGGAACTAGAGCGTATCATGCTTAGCGAAATAAGTCAAGCGGAGAAAGACAACTATCATATGATCTCCCTGATATGAGGGAGTGGTGATGCAACATGGGGGCTTAAGTGGGTAGGAGAAGAATCCATGAAACAAGATGGGATAGGGAGGGAGACAAACCATAAGTGACTCTTAATCTCACGAAACAAACTGTGGGTTGCTGGGGGGAGGGGGGTTGGGAGAAGGGGGGTAGGGTTATGGACATTGGGGAGGGTATGTGCTTTTGGGTTAATTGGAAGGGGAGCTGAACCATGAGAGACTATGGACTCTGAAAAACAATCTGAGGGGTTTGAAGTGGCGGGGGGGTGGGAGGTTGGGGTACCAGGTGGTGGGTATTATAGAGGGCACAGCTTGCATGGAGCACTGGGTGTGGTGAAAAAATAATGAATACTGTTTTTCTGAAAATAAATAAATTGAGAAAAAAAAAATGTAACTGTGTATGTGTTGAGGAAAAAGAGATCTGTTAACAGAAATGGTAAAAGTATGCTGGAAAAAGGAAAATAATATGTATAATTACTATTTTAATTCAATTTTTAAAAGATTGTTACAGTTTCCCCTCAGAGTTTTGTATAACTTGTTCCCTAGGATACCAACAGATTTATTATTGCATAGGAAGAAGTTTGGTTAGTTCCTGAGGGAGAATACCCTTCTCAACAGTCAAGGGGTATGACTATGAGCAGAGGTGTTTAAACAGAGGCCAGCACTCAGTAATAATAAATTAAGAATAACAAATACAAATATGTATTATATACTATTTCATGTTGCTGAAAATGATTTGAATTTAGATACAATATACAGCACAACATATTTTCAAAATGTTTTTGCTTTTTGAATTTAAATTAAATGAATTAACAAATTATGTATTTTTTGCTTCAGGTGTACAAGTCAGTGATTCATCAGTTGTATATGATACCCAGTGCTAATTGCAACACATACCCTCCCCACTGTCCATCATCCAGTTACCCCATCCCTCCACCCCCCTCCCATTTCCTATGATTAAGAGTCTCTTATGGTTTGGCTCCCTCTCTGGTTTTGTCTTGTTTCATTTTTCCTTTCTTCACCTATGATCCCTGCCTTGTATCTTAAATTCCACATATCAGTGAGATCATATGATAATGGACCTTTTCTGATTGACTTCTTATCTCTTATTTATTTCTTATTTTGCTGTGAAAAAGCTTTTTATCCTGATGAAGTCCCAATCGTTCATTTTTGCCTCTGTTTCCCCTGCCTTTGGAGACATGTCTAGCCAGAAGTTGCTGAGACCAAGGTCAAAGGGATGCTGCCTGTGTTCTCCTCTAGAATTTTGATGGATTCCTATCTCACATTTAGATCTTTCAACCATTTTGAGCCTATTTTTATATATGGTGTCAGGAATGGTCCGGTTTCACTCTTCTGCATGTGGCTGCCCACTGCCCAATTTTCCCCACACCATTTGTTGAGAAGATTATCTTTTTTCCATTAGATACTCTTTCCTGGGGTCTCTATTCTGTTCCACTTTCCTAGGTTCTCTATTCTGTCCCACCAAACAGTGGGTCTGTTTTTGTGCCAGTACCATACTGTCTTGATGATTACAGCTTTGTAATGGATCTTAAAGTCCAGGATTGTGATATCACCAGCTTTGCTTTTCTTTTTCAACATTCCTTTGACTATTTGGGGTCTTTTCTGGTTTCATACAAATTGTTCCATTATTTGTTCCAGTTCTGTGAAAAACCTTGATGGCATTTTGATAGGGATTGCACTGAATCTGTAGATTTGCTCTAGGTACCATAAAATTTAAAAAAAATTTTTTTTTTCCAATTCATGAGCATAGAACAGTTTTCCATTTTTTTTGTGTCTTCCCCAATTTCTTTCCTGAGTGTTCTACAGTTTTCTGAGGACAGATCCTTTGCCTCTTTGGCTAGGTTTATTCCTAGGTATCTTATGGTTTTGGGTGTAACTGTAAGTGGGGTCAACTCCTTAATTTCTCTTTTTTCTCTCTCATCGTTAGCAGAAATGCAACTCATCTCTGTGCACTGATTTTACATCTTGCCACTTTATTGAATTCCTGTATGAGTTCTCGTGACTTTGGGATGGAGCCCTTTAGGTTTTCCACATAGAGTATCATGTCAACTGCAAAGAGTGGGAGTTTAACTTCTTCCTTGCCAATTTGGATGTCTTTTATTTCTTTTTGTTGTCTGATTGCTGAGGCTAGGACTTCTAGCCTTCACCATCTCTAGCCTTTACCACTAGCCTTCACCACTGAACCACAGTGGTGATAGTGGATATCCCTGCTGTGTTTCTGACCTTAGGAGAAAAGCTCTCAGTTTTTCTCCATTAAGAAAGATATTTCTTGGGGCGCCTGGGTGGCTCAGTGGTTTAAGCCTCTGCCTTCAGCTCAGGTCATGATCTTGGGGTCCTGGGATCGAGCCCCATGTCAAGCTCTCTGCTCAGCGGGAAGCCTGCTTCCCCCTTCTCTCTCTCTGCCTGCCTCTCTGCCTGCTTGTGATCTCTCTCTATCAAATAAATAATCTATTAAAAAATCATTTAAAAAAGAAATTTCTTGTGGGCTTTTCATAGATGGCTTTTATATTGAGGTATGTGCCCTCTATCCCAACACTGTTAAGAGTTTCAATCAAGAAAACATGCCATACTTTGTCAAATGCTTTTTCAGCATCTGCTGAGAGGCGCATACAGTTCTTGTCCTTCTATTTATGTACCGTATCTCACTGACTGATTTCCAGATATTGAGCAAACCTTGCAGCCCAAGAATAAATCTGCCTTGGTCGTGGTAAATAATCTTTTTAACGTCCTGTTAGAACCTACTGGCTCATATCTTGGTGAGAATTTTTGCATCCATATTCATCAGGGATATTGGTCTGTAATTCTTCTTGGTGGGGTCTTTGTCTGGTTTTGGGATCAAGGTAATGTTGGCCTCATAGAAAGAGTTTGGAAATTTTCCTCCTATTTCAATTTTCTGAAACACCTTCAGAAGAATAGATATTAATTCTTCTTTAAATGTTTGGTAGAAGTCCCCTGGGAAGCCACCTGGGCTCTTGCTTTTTGGGAGTTTTTTTTATTACTGCTTCAATTTCCTTACTGGTTATGAGTCAGTTCAGGTTTTCTATTTCTTCCTGGTTCCATTTTGGTAGTTTATAAGTCTCTTGGGATGCATCCATTTCTTCCAGATTACCTCATTTGTTGGCATATAGTTGCACATACTATGTCCTTATAATTGTTTTTATTTCTTCAGTGCTGGTTTTGATCTGTCCTCTTTCATTCATGAATTTATTTGTTTGGGTCCTTTCTCTTTTCTCTTTGATTAGTCTGGCCAGCTGTTTATCTATTTATTAATTCTTTCAAAGAAAGGGCACCCAATTTCATTGATCTGTTCTACTGTTCTTTCGGTTTCCATTTCATTGATTTCTGCTCTTATCTTTATTAGTTTCTCTTCTCCTGCTGGGCTTAGGTTTTATTTGCTCTTCTTCCTCCAGCTCCTTTAGGTACAGGGTTAGGTTGCATATTTGAGCATTTTCTTGTTTCTTGAGAAGGTATCTTTGGATCTAAAATGAGTTTCTTGTAGCCAACCTATTGATGGGTCTTGTTGTTGTTGTTGTTGTTGTTGTTTTAATCCATTCTGATATCCTGTGTCTTTTGATTGGGGCATTTAGCCCATTTACTTTCAGGTAACTATTGAGAGATATGAATTTAGTGCCATTGTATTGCCTGTAAGGTGACTATTACTGTATATTGTCTCTGTTCATTTCTGGTCTACTACTTTTAGGCTCTCTCTTTGCTCAGAGGACCCCTTTCAAAATTTCCCGTAGAGCTAGTCTGGTGTTTGCAGATGCTTTTAGTTTTTGTTTGTCCTGCAATCTTTTCATCTCTCCTATTTTCAATGACAGCCTAGCTGGACATAGTAATCTTGGCTGCATATTTTTCTCATTTTGTGCTCTGAATATATCATGCTAGTTCTTTCTGGCCTGCCAGGTCTCTGTGGATAAGTCTGCTGCCACTCTAATATTTCTCACTTTGTAGGTTCCAGATCTTTTGTCCTGAGCTGCTTTCAGGATTTTCTTTGTCTCTGAGATTTGTTAAGTTTCACTATTATATGTGGGGGTGTTCATCTATTTTTATTGACTCTGTGGGGGAATTCCTTCTGAATTTTTGAATTCTTTCTGAATTCTGTCTGAATTTTGATGCCTGTTTATCTCCCCAGATTAGGGAAGTTTTGTGCTATAATTTGCTCCAATATACTTTCTGTCTCTTTCCTCTTCTTTTGGTTTGCTTTATGTTTTTGCTTTATGGTATCTAATATTCTAATATTGTTTTGCTTTACGGTATCACTTATCTCTCAAATTCTCCCCTTGTGATCCAGTAGTTGTTTGTATCTTTCTCCATTTCTTTATTCTCCATCATTTGTTCCTCTATATCACTAATTCTCTCTTCTGCCTCATTTATCCTAGCAGTTAGAGTCTCCATTTTTTATTGCATCTCGTTAATAGCATTTTTTATTTTGAATTGGTTAGATTTTAGTTGTTTTATTTCTCCAGAAAAGGATTCTCTAGTGTCTTCTATGCTTTTTTCAAATCCAGCTAGCATCTTTATATCATTACTCTGAACTCTAGTTCCAACATCTTATTTATGTACATACTCACTAGGTCCCTGGCAGTCAGTCCTGCCTCTTGATCCCTTTTTTGAGGTGAGTTTTCCATCTTGTCATTCTTGTCATTCTTACAGAAAGTGGTTGCTTTTGTATTCATAGAGTTTCAATTATTTTTTTTCTTAGATCTCCAGTTGAGTTCACAGGTGTTCAGAATGATTTAATAGCTATCAGCTGAATTCCGGGGATCAGACAAAATTAAGGTCTCCTACGCCTACACTACCTCGGATTCTCTGTTTTTATATTCTTGAAAACAGATATTTCCTAGAATATTTTTTCAAGCCCAAACATAACCATATTTTTATAAACATGCTATAAGATTATTTATTGACAGGAAGTCAAAATAATTTTCAAAATTCACTAAATTATATCACTGAGTCAAAAAGATAAGAATGCATCTCATTAGTAACAAAATTTTTTTAACTTAGGAAGCAGAAAAGATACCGCATGAAATGAGGAATATTAAAGTAGGAAAGCATCATATAATGATATCCTATAAGTACTGTAAGTGGGCTTTGATAGTGTTCAATTTGTTAAATGTGCTTAAAAGATTATGTATCTAAAGTTCAAATTCAATTGCTTTTCTAGCCAAGGAATTTTTTAGAATCAAAGCACCTGTTTATTCATAATATTCCATTAATATTTCTTTAGAGACTAAATAAACAATTAGATTTAAAAATAAATTAAAAATAACTTTATAAGCACTATTTCCCCCTTTTTTTTCCTTGGAAATAATAATTGTTATAATATCATGTTGGTGACTCAGTAGGCACCATTGTTATCATTAAATCAAAATGAAACATATTCTGACTTGAAACATCATTGCAAGAAACAGAGCAAATACCCTGAGTATTTCTATAAATTAACGCATTGAACCAATCAAATCTTAAATATGGTAAATAATTATTAACAGAACATGTCTTTCTTTCCCACTGCAACTTAACTAGAGTTCTATAAATTTTCTTTTGGAAATATTAATGAATTATCTCATAACACCTCTACCAAAAAATTAATTGGTTTTCTTCCACCTAATAAAAATGTGAAATAATAATACTTTCTTTTAACAGTGCCTGTTAAAAATAAGAGAATATTAGAGAAGATGTTTTCAAAATACTAATTAGGCTGTCATCCAGTTTCGAATGTAAAGTTATAAATATCTTCTCTCAAACATCACTTAATACACTCTTCATTTACAGAATGGCATAGTTGCCTACCTTTTGGAGCTACCCACCCTAACCTAAGCTCCTTATTGGCAGGGAGTACATCTTAACACTTTTTTATAGATCTCTCAGTGCTTAGTACATGAACATACCTATAATGACCCTTTAAAATCACCTATGTAAAAAATGCACAAAATAAAGTCAATCATGAAACAACATTCAGCAATAAAATGTATTCAATAATTATTTACTGAATGGGGTATACAGCGAACAAAAGCAGCAGAAGTGACAACAATATAAACTATTACCCACACTGATAATATAACCTGGAAATTTTATACCTGAGTTCTGAAGTAATAAAGTTATTATTCCTATAATCACATAAATGAAATAATCCACATACTTAAATTAGGCTGTATTAATGGCCCTAGGATATCTTCATTTGGTCATTCAGCAAGTATCTTCTGAGCACCTGCAATGTACTATATGACTTCACAGTCCAAGATAAAAACAAATCCCTGGAGATTTTAACAGGAATCAAGATAATTCTCCTACATCTCCTAGATCTATCAGCTCTGCATCCCACATCACTCTCATTTCCTTGATCCATTTCTGGACAAAATAATCAGGTCCCTGGAAGATTCCAGATGAAAGGAATTCAGTATTAAATAGACTTACCAACTTTTCCGTGAGTGCTTAGCAATAGTCACCCTTCCAGACCAAGTAGTCTCACAGATCCACTGTTGCCAAAGCTATGTTACCATCCCAAGGACCCAGGGCTCCTAAACAAATCTAAAGATCAGATACCACAATACCTTTAGGCTCTAATGTAGCTCTGGAGTCTCACCTAGTTTGTTCAAGATTCTAAGGTTGGATTTTACTTTGGTACCTGCATCTCAATTTTCTTAACAGTTCTTTATCTTGGGGTCTGAAGCCATGTTTCAGGCCTCTGCTGAATAGCAAAATTTGGCTCCAAGATATCATGTCCCTTCATTATAATAACCTACCCTGAATTTCCTGATATGCCCTGCCTGATTTTTGCTAGCTCCATTTAAAAACTTAATATCAACAACATTGTATAGACAACTAGAGTGTCGTACCTTTTGCTTACTCTTTTACCTATTCAGTTTAATTTCCAAAGTCAGCATCTATAGCCAAATCTATGCTACAAGGTTCCAAAGAGACTAAGTCTCTATTAAGTCCCAGACTTAACAACTTGAGTCAATAGCTGTGTTGCCAAGAGAAACCTTGTCATTTGCCCTGAAATGTGATATGCTCTGTTTTATGCTATGAAATACTTTTTTAAAGATTTTATTTGTCAGAAAAAGAAAGAGACAGATGAGCACACAAGCAGGGGAAGCAGCAAGCAGAGGGAGAAGGAGGTTCCCTGCTGAGCAAGGAGCCTGATGTGAGACTCAATCCCAGGACCCTGGGGTCATGACCTGAGCTGAAGTTAAACACTTAACTGACTTAGCTACCCAGGCGTCCCTATGCTACAAAACATTTAGGAGTCTATAGCACTCTTAAGCCTCTAAAACTCAAAATATCTCCAGTTCAGAAGATAAACCAACAAACAAAAATTAACTAATTACCTCCCACTTCTAGGCCTTATTATCAAAGATCTTACAGATCATGAAGAAAAAATTCCTTCCCTCAAGGACCTCAGTCTAGTGGGGTTAAGCTAACAGAACAGTTTAAGAACATATATATCCTAGAATGGGAAAAAAGGAGACCAAAGAAATTTTCACTTGTCTCCTGTGTATCAAAGACACCAGTCAATAAAATTGCTTAGAATCTTTATTCCTTCATGAAACAGCCTACCTATCTTCTCAAGTCTGCTGCAGAATTAAGAAAATACTGAAGATTTTCAGTATCAGTATCAGTATTTCAGAAAATACTGAAGATACAAGGATTTATGTCTCTAGTATGCTTACCTATTTCCATTTAATCAGATAGGGATTAAATTCTTTCAAGACTTTTCCAAATCTGACATTACCTCAGCTTCATTTACTTAGTATTTCCCTACCTACTTTAAATCTCAGATTATTTCTTTAGCAGTGTGGTAAAATGTTAAAGATAAAATTAAAAATACAAAAATATGCTACTATCTATTAGTTCACAGAGGAAAGCAGGGGTTTAGAGTTAAATTTTTCAGTTCAAGGGTTACTTGCATTTTGTATTTTTATATATGATACCTTTTGTTACTGCTTTTATTGACTTCTAAAATTTAGGACAGTAGTAAGTTTGACTACAATAGTGATTAACTATTAATATTTTATAATATGTTTTTACATTATTAGCATAATCCTAACAATCATATATGATTCAACAAGTCTCTTATCAAATTATATGAAAGTAAACCAAGGCTCAAAATGCCTAATCTTTCCAAAGAGTTAAAATGAATAACCTCTAAAGCCTTTTTGAGTCCTAATACTTTATGACTATAATGTTTGCCTTAAGCCCTTGCTTAGCCATTGCCACTCAGTACTAAAACTGGCATTATCAGTGCTAACTATGTGCTATTTTTCTTGCATTGGAAATACTCACTTTGTGGCATTTAGCTTAAATTAATTTGTATCTGGTTTGAGAGAGTGAACATGAAATTGATCAGAAAAGAGTACAAAAACACTGTCTTCTGTTCCTTCTATTAAAACAAAACAAGGGTGCCTGGGTGGCTCAGTGGGTTAAGCCGCTGCCTTCGGCTCGGGTCATGATCTCAGGGTCCTGGGATAAGAGTCCCGCATAGGGCTCTCTACTCAGCAGGGAGCCTGCTTCCTCCTCTCTCTCTCTCTGCCTGCCTTTCTGCCTACTTGTGATCTCTCTCTGTCAAATAAATAAATAAAATCTTTAAAAAAAAAAAAAAAAAAAACCTTTGCTTATGTCCAAGGTCATATACTTCAAAAGAACAAAGCCTAGTTCTCTACAATTAAACACCAATAAATTATAGATAAGACCACAGCAGTGTTACAATAGCAAAGCAAACTTTCCCATATGCTTTGAAACGTAAGACTTAAGACTGTTAACCTATTTGTCATAAGATTATTTAATAGCTCATCTTAGTGTTCTGTCCCTCTCAGACTATACAGTTTAGGACCAAGTCGTATCTTAGAAGTTATATAATTATAACTGTAAAAATTAAGAGAAACATTTCTTCATTCCTAATCATCTTTCTTTTACCAAGTGAATGAAAGAAAACAAATTGTTAGGTCCTCTTGTTCACATCTCAAAAACTTAGACAAAATTATTCTCTATCTTTAAAATATTTTAGCTCTCTCGTTTTATATTAGAAAATAATACTTCTACTTTATTCTTAGTCAGATGATATCTATCCATTTCCTATGACCCATGAGTTATCATACACTTTTTGCTGACTTCAAAGCTTCAATATTTTTAACTATAAGTTTTTAAAGAAATTTATTCACATTTGGATAGCCCTATATCATTTGCAAATTTTTTCCATATATGCTACCAAATTAATCTTCAAAATAATCCTGGAAATCTTAAAGTTCTTAATTTTCTTGGTAAGGAAATTGAGGCTGAAAGAAGATAACTCTTGTCTGAAGGCATCTGAATCCTGAAGTTAAATCCAAGTAATTCATACCAATTCCAATGCTCTTCCCACCATACCACAGCAATCAGATAAACAGGACATTGTTATAAGAAAAACACTGTTATAAAAAAAAAAAAACAAAGAATAAACCCCAAAGAATGCTAAGACTCCTTGTGCTACAATGTAACAATTTGTCCTTGTGAAAACAAGTGAGATTACCAAATCATAACCCTTACTCCTAGACAAGGTGTAAAAAGTCACTGTACCCTTTTCCCATAAAATGGACTACATTTTCTTCTCTGAGAGAAAATGAATAACTTATGCAAATTCCCTGTTTAAAGATCTATTGCCATTCTTCATCTTTGATATGTTTGTCTCCACAAACACAGTTAAGGACAAACCTGTCCCCTAGTTTTCCAAGCAAGGAAGAAAAAAAAAAAAAAGGTGACACTAAACCTCACAATTTCTGCCATAGGGAAAGTAATATGAAGGGTATAAAGGGTCAGAACGCTTCCTCTTTTTGTTTTAACAGTCATTTGCTGGTATCTATAGATGCCTGAACAGAGTTAGGAGGTAAAATTCTATTGCCCAACCTACAATTTTTGAGCTAACTAGGCTAGTTCTGAGTACGAGGACTTTTTAAACGATTGAAGATTCCTACCTTTAGGCGGAGGTGTTAGAGAGGAGTAGGGAATTTGGGTAAATTGGAAGGGGAGGTGAACCATGAGAGACTATGGACTCTGAAAAACAATCTGAGGGGTTTGAAGTGGTGGGGGGGTGGGAGGTTGGGGTACCAGGTGGTGGGTATAGTAGAGGGCACGGCTTGCATGGAGCACTGGGTGTGGTGAAAAAATAATGAATACTGTTTTTCTGAAAATAAATAAATAAATAATAATTTAAAAAAAAAAAGAAAGAAAAGTATAGGTACGGTTTATATTCCATTGGTCAAGAAATAAAGGTTTGAAAGGTTTCTGTTTCCTAGTACACTGAAATTTTCATCTCACTGTGATCGAAAGAATCAGAGCACATCTAGTCCAGACAAAAGCAGTACCAGCATCCCTAAAGGATGTCAGTCCCTAGAACAAATATGATTCAACATTAACCCACAGAATAAAAAGTTAATAGTCCAGGAAATAATTTGGTAGTCCAAATATAACTTGGAATAAAATTGCTAATTAAAAGTGGTTTAAATACAGCATCCAAAACAAGTTCCTTAGAGGTTTTACAAATTAAAATTCTGACGGACTATGAACAAAGAAGATTGAAAAAAAATTTTTTAAGATTGTATTTATTTATTTGACAGAGAAAGAGATCACAAGTAGGCAGAGAGGCAGAGAGAGAGGAGGAAGCAGGCTCCCTGCTGAGCAGAGAGTCTGATGCGGGGCTCGATCCCAGGACCCTGAGATCATGACCTGAGCCGAAGACAGAGGCTTAACCCACTAAGCCACCCAGGTGCCCCGAAATTTCTATTTTAAATTAGTAAAGAAAGACACCTAAAAGTATAAAATTCAGGGGCGCCTGGATGGCTCAGTAGGTTAAAGCCTCTGCCTTCAGCTCAGGTCATGATCCCAGGGTCCTAGGATCGAGCCCCGCATCGGGCTCTCTGCTCCGTGGAGAGCCTGCTTCCTCCTGTCTCTCTGCCTGCCTCTCTGCCTACTTGTCATCTCTGTCTATCAAATAAATAAATAAAATCTTAAAAAAAAAAAAAAAAGTATAAGCTTCTGGCCTCATATTCAAATTCATCATTTTTTCTAGTTCTTTTACTTATTTTTTTTTTAAATTCATCCATTTATTTGACAGAGAGAAATCACAAGTAGGCAGAGAGAGGAGGGAAGCAGGCTCCCCACTGAGCAGAGAGCCCGATGTGGGGCTCGATCCCAGGACCCTGAGATCATGACCTGAACTGAAGGCAGAGGCCCCAACCTACTGAGCCACCCAGGTGCCCCCTAGTTCTTTTACTGACATTAAGATATTTATCCATTTTCAAAGTCACCTAAGAAACAGATCATTTTCATCTCTTGTTTCACCTCTGTCAAACATTGTAGAACTAAACAACCATTTGTCTTCACCTTTCTAAGCAATCAAGTTCAGTCACTTTTGTGTAGATTAGTTATGAATGACTTCATAGGTTTCTTAGGATTGGGTTTCTACTCATCTCAGAACACCATACTAAAACTTATACTCCAAGTACACTTTTTATATTATTTGTCATTTTTGGTCAGTTTTAATGTTTTGTTTGTTTCCTCCACACAGGAACTACTCCCACTTTCTGAACTCTGACCCTAATACAGTCCCTTTTTTATTTTCCCCTAACAAATCTGATCATTCGTTTCACTCTTATTTTCTTAGCTTTCCTTCTTTAAGTTCTCTTATGTAGACATATTCTAAGTTGCCATTCTAAGTAACTGCTTTTCTCTCCATTAACCCCTCATGATAATGGGTTGTACATGCTAACATGCATTCATTTAAATTCCTAAATTAGAAATTATCCTACTTCTATAGAGAAATAACTCAGTTCATTTAAGTTGTTTTGCCTAACAATTTGGATGGTTTATAATTGATTTGTAATTTAATGTTTAATTAAAATGCTAAAATACTACGTTATCCCAATTGTACAACTTTTTACTTCATTGACATTCTTTACAATAAAATGTAAGAACATACCTTTATGGTATCATGCTAGGCACTAAGGATATAGCAACTGAGAAAACAGCCTGATGCCTATAATTTAACCACTACCAATGAATCCATCTACTTAAAGTTAGAAGTTCAACTCTCAGAAAAAAGGAAAAGAAAATATATAGGAATTAGGATTTTGCAATAAAGATGAAGCAATTTATCACTTAAGCACTTTCTTGCTTTTTATTTTAAAACAAGCTTGGAAATCATCTTTATCATTACAAAAATGCCAAGTTTTCTCAACAATAGTGAAGAAAGAAAGAGAGAGGAAGGAAGGAAAGAAGAAAGAAAGAAAGAGAGAGAGACAGAAAGAAAACATATGGAATACTAAAGATCAAAACCACAGGAATCCCCAATCTAATTTCAGCAGTCAGCAAACTAGGGCCTCACAAACTGGTCATCTCTTTTAATAGTTTTACTGGAACATGGCCACACCAATTTGTTTATGTATTTTTTATGCCTACTTTTGAGATATGATGGCAGAGTTGTGTACTAGCAACAGAGCCTGTATTGTCCACAAGTGTAAAATATGTACCATGTGGCCCTGTAAGAAAAAATTTGCCAACCCCTACCGTAACTGATTGGGTATTTACTCTCAAAGCCAAATAATGAATTTTAAAAATAGCTAAATTTTAATATACTTGAAAAATTCAATAATTTTATATAACAGCTTAAGACACAAAGACATGCTTATACTATTTAATTAGTATATGTTTATAGCACTTAATTACTAGGATTTATCCCCACTAGGAAACTGCTGCCTCAATCTAGATTTTTCATATGTAAAATGGTGATAACAATAATTATTATTTATTATCAATTATTGCAAAAAAATGTGGTTTTCAGAAAAATTAAACAAGGATTAAATAAGATGTAAAGAGTTAAGATTGTAAGAGTTTATTATGACTGGCACATAAAATTTACTCAACAGAAAAAGTAAATAACAGAACTTCTACTTCTAGCTATGGCAGAATAACTGGTATCTGATTACCTCCTTCACCATATACAACTATGAAACTAAAGCAACAGATAAAAGAGTATCTGTTTTCAAACACTAAACATAAGAGGCAGCCCAAGATTGAGGTCCCTAAGAAAAGGAAGATACATAGTAAGCCCCACAACAGCCAAGGCCTTCTGCCCAGAAGCATATTCCAAACTACCCTATAGGGAGGTAGAGCCCAAGCAGAGCACAGTGGCCTCAATGAGCTCAAGATTCAGATATACAGAGATTAGGGACACTAATGTGGATGGAATTTGCAGGGCCATTTACCAAAAAGTAGATAGTTTTACATAAAATGAACTCCAGAATCTGCAATAAGGTCTACAGTTTTGGCAAATTTGGCAGGCACAGGGTGAGATTCTATGAGATCTGGCAACTATAGTACTAGGAAGCTTGGGTTAAACTGTTATTTCAGAAATCACAGTGCTGTACTATTTAGGGGTCCTAACCATTCAGAGTAGAACAAACTCACTCAATGCTCCAGGCATTCAAATAAGTTCCCAGAAAGGCTACTATTTAGTAGATTTACTCTAGACTTGTGTAACAAAATTACAGAAAGATCAAGCTGACAAAAAGATATCCATTATACAATACAATATGCAATAAAAATTACACAATATATAATTGTACAATAAAAATTACCTGGAAATTCAAAGGCATAAGAAAACATGACTCATAAGAATAGAAAAACGAGGAGCACCTCAATGGATGGCTCAGTCAGTTAAGCAGCTGCCTTTGGCTCAAGTCATGATCCCAGGGTCCTGGGATCAAGCCCTGCATTGGGCTCCCTACTCAGCAGAGAGCCTGCTTCTCCCTCTCCCTCTGCCTGCTTGTGTTCTGTCTCTATCAAATAAATAAATGAAATCTTTTTTAAAAAACAGAAAAACTGAATACAGAAGGGAGCACATAAAAACTTCAAATCAGCTATTATAAATACATTTAAGACTTAAAGGGAAGGGGCACCCAGGTGCCCTGCCTTCAGCTCAGGTCATGATCCCAGAGTCCCAGGATCAAGCCCCACATCAGGTTCCCTGCTCAGCAAGGAGTCTGCTGCTCCTTCTTCCACTCCCCATGCTCTTGCTCTCCCGAAAATAGGACAATGAGTTAACAGAGAACAGCAACATAACAATAAGAGTATTTTTTTTAAAAGATTTTATTTATTTATTTGACAGAGAGAAATCACAAGTAGATGGAGAGGCAGGCAGAGAGAGAGAGGGGGAAGCAGGCTCCCTGCTGAGCAGAGAGCCCGATGCGGGACTCGATCCCAGGACCCTGAGATCATGACCTGAGCCGAAGGCAGTGGCTTAACCCACTGAGCAACCCAGGCGCCCCACAATAAGAGTATTTTTTAAAAAGCAGAAGGATTTCCAGTTTAAGATGGAAGGTATAAAGATCTGGAAGAGTGACGCTTCCACTAATACAAGAAGGGAAAAAAAAAAAAAAAAAACCTGTTAAGCACCAAATTATTGACTCCTCCTGAGCCCATCAGGGAACTAAGGCCATAGGTCAAACAAAAATATGAAAAAAGACACCTAGGGAGAGAAACAGGACCTGAGCTTTTCCTAACCTGGAACAGATGCCACTGAACACCATATAACCCACCAAGAAGATTAAACTAGAATTTACAAATGAACTACTAAAGGCTGACTGGGGGTTATCAAGAGAGTGTGAAATCCTGGGGACCACAAAAGTGAGTGGGGGAGGGTTGCACACTGCAACATCATGATTATAATAAGAAATATATATTTGTTCTTCCCCTTTCCTGGCAGAGCTCCTAAAACCTTGTAAATGTTGAGAGGGATAAAGGTGTCTTCTGTTATTCATAACAAATGCCTTTCAACCACACCTGAGTTTATGTTAATGTGGTGACTACTAGAAATCCTGATAGCCTAAGGATGGGTATTGCTTGCCAGGAAAACCAACCAAGTGATTAGACGTTTGGAATTTTCAGCCCCAAACCTCTCACTTACACATTGGTGAACATGTGAAAATGCTGAGAAGGCAGCACTTGGAGAGAACATAGAAACCCCACGGCTCTTTCCACATAACTTGGTCTTTATAAATCTTCCATCTGAACTATATCCTTTTAGAGTAAACCAGTAATCTAGTAAGTAAACTATCCTCCTAAGCTCCGTGAGCTGCTCTAGCAAACTAATTGAACCCAAAGAGGAAGAACTGAGAATCTCTGATTTCTGGGGCTTTGGTCAAAAACATAGGTAACAACCAGGGCTTGCAAAATGGCACCTGAAGTGGAAAGGGAGCAGTCTTAAAGGACTAAATCCCTAACTGGTGGGATCTGATGCTAACTCCAGGTAAATAATGTCAGAATTGAGTTAAATTGCAGGACATCCCGCTGACGTCACAGAACTATTTGGTGTGTGAAAAATCCACAGATAAGGTATCAGAAGTGTTCTGAAGTTAAGTGTTCTGAGTGCAGGTACAGTGTTGAAAGTAGAGGACACATACAGAAGTGTGCTTTTCCTTTACACACACCTTCTTGCATACTCTACCTCCTGGAACCCCACTAGGAACAGAAAAGCTGAGGGAGAATTCTAAGCAAACCACCCCCTTGCTGGCTAAGAAAGAACAGTAAACAGTGCTGAAACTCTATCCAGAACCATCTAGCTTACCTCCCTTAAAAAATAAAACTTTAATCTGCAAACCTGGACTTGAGGGCACTAGTACATTCAGCCTAGGTGAGAAACTTCGACCAGAATCATTTAGTTATCATCCTGACGCAAAATCTTTAATATGTAGGAAGAGGTACATCAAAACTTCATGGAAACTCACTGCAGCTGTGAAAGGGAAACACAGGGCCGGGGTTGGGGGGTAGGAAGGGATTGCTCTACCCTTGGAAGAAAAGTAGGAATTCACACTGGTCTCAACATTACAACTGAAAGAGGGACAGGTACTCAAGAAGGCCATAACCCCAATATCCAGGTTCAAAACACTTACCTAAAATAGAGACTTGATAATAACAAGATTCGATAGTAAGAGAGTATAGGCATACTTACATGAACTCATATATAAATACATATACACATACCACCAAACACATATATGTACACAAAAATCTTATTGTTCCTACCTCACATTAGTCTAAACCCCCCTGAGTCCTTAATTTCCTTATTAGGTCACACATATTGTAGTTGGCAAAGAGACTTTTTTCAAAATTTTTTATTATTGAAGTATAGTTGAAATACAATGCTGTATTAGTTTCAAGTACACAAAATAATGATTCCGTATTTCTATACATTATGCAATGCTCAACAAAATAAACATAGTTACCATCTGTCACCATGACATTATTAAAATATTACTGACTATATTCCCTATGCTTTAATTTTCATCTCAGTAATTTATTTCTTAACTAGAAATTCATACCCCATAATCCTCTTCACCTATTCTGCTCATCCCCACCCCCACCCCACTGCCTCATGCAACCACCAATTTGTTCTCTGTATTTAATGGTCTATTTCTGTTTTTTGTTTGTTTCTTATTTGTTTTTCAGATTCCACAAATAAGTAAAACTGTACAATTTTTCTTTCTCTTATTTCACTTAGCCTATACCCATGAGGTCCATGTTGTCACAAATGGTAAGATCTCATTCTTTTTTATGGCTGAGTAATACTCCATCATCTGTGTGTGCTATGTCTTCTGTATCCATTCATCTAGTAATAGACACTTAAGCTGTTTCCATATCCAAGCTATGTGACTTTTAGAATTCGTCTTTTCATTTACTTTGAGAAACACCCAGAACTTGAATCACTGGACCATATGGTATTTCCATTTTTAATTTCTTGAGGAACCTCCATACTGTTTTCTATACTGGCTACACCAATTTACATCCCCAAAAACAGTGCACAAGAGTTCCCTTTTCTCCTCCACACCCTCACCAACACTTATTTCTTGTTTTTCTGCAATTAGACATTCTGACTGATGTGAGGTGGTATTTCATTGTGGGTTTCATCTGCATTTCCCTGATGATTACTGATGTTGAAGATCTTTTCATATGTCTGCTGGCCATTTGTATGTCTTCTTTGGAAAAAATGTCAATTCAGGTCTTCCGCCCATTTTTTAATTGAATTGTTGTGTTTGGGTTTTCTTTGGGAGGGGGTAAATTGTAGGACTTCTTTATGTATCTGTCACATTAATGCCTTATTGGATATATTATTTGCAAACATCTTCTCTCATTCTGTAGGTTTCCTTTTTATTTTGCTCATGGTTTTCATTGCTGTGCAAAAGTATTCTATTTTGGTGTAGTCCCATAAGTTTTTTTTGTTTTTTTTTCTTTTTTTTGCTTGTTTCACCTGCCTGAAAATACCTATCCATAAATATGTTGCTAAGGCCAATGTCCAAGAGGTCAACACCTGTTTTCTTTTAGGAGTATGAAGGTCTCAAGTTTTACATGTAGGTCTTTAATCCATTTTGAGTTTATTTTTGTGTATGGTACAAGAAAACAGTCCAGTTTCATTCTTTTGCACATAATTGCCCAGTTTTCCTAGCACCATTTATTGAAAAAATGTCTTTTCCCCATTGTATATCCTTGCCTTCTCTGCCATAGTTTAATTGACCATATAAGCATGAATATATATCTGGGCTTTCAATTCTATCCCATTAATCTAAGTATTTTTGTGTCAGTACTATTATTATTTTGCTTACTATAGCTTTGTAGTATAACTTGAAATCACAGATTGTGATAACTCCTGATTTTTTTTTTCCTCAAGGCTATTTAAAGTCCTTGGTGGTTCCATAAAAAATTTTAGCATTATTTCTTCAGTTCTGTGAAAAATTCTGTTGGTATTTTGATAGCGACTACATCAAATAGGTATATTATTTTGGATAGTTTGGACATTTTGACAGTATTACTTGTTTCAATCCATGAGCATGATATATCTATTTTTTATGTCATCTTCAATTTCTTTCATCAATGTTTAGTTTTTACTTTACAATCTTTCATGTCCTTGGTTCAATTTATGCCGAAGTACTTTATTCTTTTTGGTGCAAATATAAATGGAATTATTTTCTTAATTTCTTTCTCCTACTTTGTTATTTGTATATAGAAATGCAACAGATTCCTAAGAAAGAAAGAAAGAAAGAAGGGAAGGAAGGAAGGAAGGAAAAGCAAGCAGGCAGGCAGGGAACACATTTCTGTGCATGCCACAACTTCATTAAATTCAATTATTGTTCTAATAGTTTCTTGCTGGAGTCTTTTGGGTTTTCCATATATAATTATCATCTCATCAGCAAATGGTGGCAGTTTTACTTACTCCTTTCCAGTTTAGACCGCTTTTTATTTTTTTCTTGTCTGATTGCTATGTCTAGGACTTCCAGCACTATGTTGAGTAACAGCAGTAAGAGTGGACATCCTTATATTATTCCTGATCTAAAGGAAAACTTTCAACTTTTCACCACTCAGTATGATGGCAGCTGTGGGTTTGTCATATAAGGCCTTTATTACATAGAGCTATGTTCCCTCTAAACACACTTTGTTGAGAGTTTTTATCATGAATGGATATTGTGTCAAATTTTTTTTCTGTATCTATTGAGATGATCATATAGTTTTTACCTTCATTTTGGGGTTTTTTTGGGGGGGTTTTTTGTTGTTGTTTTTTAAAGATTTTATTTATTTATTTGACAGACAGAAATCACAAGTAGGCAAAGAGGCAGGCAGAGAGAGAGGAGGGAGCAGGCTCCCTGGTGAGCAGAGAGCCCGATGCGGGGCTTGATCCCAGGACCCTGGGATCATGACCTGAGCCGAAGGCAGAGGCTTTAACCCACTGAGCTGCCCAGGTGCCCCTACCTTCATTTTGTTAATGGGAACTATCACACTGAGTGTCTCGTGGATACTGAACCATCTTGGCTGGAATAAATCCTACTTGATCAGGGTGAATGATTCTTTTAACATATGGTTGAATTTGGCTTGCTAGTATTTTAAGTTCTTTTGCATCTATGCTCATCAGAAATATTAGCCTGTAGTTTTCTTAGTGTCTTTGTCTGGTTTTGGTATGAGGACTATGCTGGTGTCATAGAGGGAACTTGGAAGAACAGGTATTAACACTTTTTAATGTTTGGTAGAATTCAACTGTATAGCCATCTGGTCCTAGACTATGTTCATTGGGAGTTTTTTGATTACTGATTCAATTCTGTTACTAGTAATAGGTCTGTTCAAATTTTTTATTTCTTCCTCATTCAGTTTTAGAAAACTACACGTTTCTAGGAATTTAACCACTATGCCAATTTGTTGGCATATACTTTTTCATAGTAATTTCTTAAACTCCTTGGTATAACTGTAGTATGGGTTGTTACTTCTCTTTCATTTCTGGTTTCATTTGAGTCCTTTCTCTTTTCCTTAATGAGTCTGTCTAAAGACTCTGTTTATCTATTTTGTTTATTTTTTCAAATAACCAGCTCTTAGTTTCATTTATCTGTTCTATTTGTTTTTAGTCTCGATTTCATTTATCTTCACTCTGATCTTTATTATTCCTTTCCTTCTACTAACTTCTGGCTTTGTTCTTCTTTTTCTAGTTCCTTTAGGTGTAAGGTTAGATTGTTTCAGATTTTTCTTGTTTCTTGAAGCAAAGAAGATTCTGATGTAGAACTTGCACCCTCTTGGGGTACCTGGGTGGCTCAGTCGGTTAAGCATCTGCCTTCAGCTTAGGTCATGATCCCAGGGGTTCTGGGATCAAACCCCACATTGGGCTCCCTGCTCAGTGGAGAGTCTACTTCTCCCTCCCCCCACCCCCGCTCATGTATGTCTCTCTTTCTCGCTTTCAAATAAAATCTTAAAAAAAAAAAGGAAGAACTTGCACCCTCTCAATATCTAAGTTCTAAACCATATTTATATATAGAAAGAGGTATATTTAAGTATAACTCAAAATTCTTTTGCCCTGGGGGGAGGCAGGGAACAGGATCATATAATGCCATCAAATATTTTAGAAGCCGACTGGATTTCAGATATAAACTAGGAATTCAACTTCCTATTTAAAAAGCAAAACAAAACACAACTAATGCCACAGGAATCTTCCCAAGATCATACAACTAAATAATGACAGAGTCAGAAACGAAACCCAAGTTTATTCAGTTTTTTAGTTGATGAATAACAAAACCCAAACTTGCTAGCTCATTAGAAAGAAAAACTTTTTTAAGTTTAGGATCAAAGGGAAAAACAAAAAATCTAGTAGTATTTAAGTTCTCGTCCCTGACAATAAATTAACATTAGTTTCCTACACGCGAAGCAGAAATTCCTTCCTAACTTTAAATATAGTAAACTTGAATTATGTGTCACTTTAAACATATTAATAGTTGCTACTACCATAACCACAACATTGATTTTTTTGTATGGAGACAAACCAGAATTTCAGAAAATAAAAGAAATTTGACAAGCAGTATTCAAGCTAAATAACCTTAGAAAACATATTTGTATCTCTATTTGTATCTCTATTTGTATCTTTTTTATGTTTATATATAAAGTACATCAAGCAAGGCCTAAGAGATCTATGTAAGTGATAAATCACTAAATCCTACACCTGAAACCAATATTACCCTCTACGTTAACTAGAGTTCGAATAAAAACTTGAAACAAACAAAAAAAATCCATGCCAAAGAATAAGAAGTAGTTTTCCAAATTTGTGACTCACACTATGTAACCAACTCATTCAAAATTATCAGTTGTGTAACCACACAAAATTATCTGGATTCTATAATCATTAGGTTTATTTTGTTCATGAACAAGGGAAGGTTTTCACCTAAAGTTACTTAATTTTGAAAGGTCAAACACCAGCATTATACCTCTTGTTAAGTTGCTTCTAAGAAGTGACTTTTATTATAAACTGGCATATCTAAGTTAAACACAGTAAGAAAGAGCACGACAAAAAACATATGTATCCTACACCAGTTTAGCAGATTTCTTTTGTCAAGAAACCAAATTCACTAAGAAAACTGTCAAGTCCAAGTAAAACCGAACTATGATGTGACCTATGATGTTCAAAGTACTACTCTTTTCCAAATGATGGCCATTGTCATCAAAGATAGGACTCTCAGTTCACAGTTAGGTAATTTGCCTTAAACAGTTATATTTTTCATTATGAAAGAGAAGTGTAATCAACAAGTACACAACAGCCATAAAAGATCAGTAAATGGAATGGATGATGTATTTATTTATTTATTTATTTATTTATTTTTAAGATTTTATTTATTTATTTTATTTGACAGAGAGAGAGAGACAGACCGCAAGTAGGCAGGCAGAGAGAGAGGGGGAAGCAGGCTCCTTGCTGAGCAGAGAACCCGATGCAAACTCAAGCCTAGGACCCTGAGATTATGACCTGAGCCGAAAGGCAGAGGTCCAACACAATGAGCCACCCATGTGCCCAGACAATGTATTTATCATAAAAAAACTAAACTCTTTAAACTGTGACTGCTGCAATAAACTGCGTTTTTATGAATGGGCATGGATGTTGGCATATAATAACCCTCTCCTTGTGGTAATTCATTTTAAAACCTAATACTCCCTTATATTCCTCCTCATTTTACAGAAAAATCATCCAACACAAAAACTAACTAAAATTAGTAAATTTTACTTATTACACCAAATTTTGCTGTAAAATTTGAGGGAAAGATTTAACTTACATGCCAAAGAATAAGATTTTCTAATAATTTAAATTGTTAAAAAAATTCTTGGCTTACAATTATATTAGCACTTGTAAAGAAGCAATTTCTAATTATCAATCTAGATTTAACTGTAGCATACTCAAAACAAAATAAAATGCCTTTTTTTTTTGGTATCCTTACTTGTACCGAGAAGAATTTAAAAGACAAGTGTATACAAATTGGGATAGAGAGCCATAAATTAAACATGAACTCTTAAATACAAAAAAACAACAGTAAGCCCAAAGCAGAACCTGAAATTAGGCTAAAAATATACCATTAGTGTAAATCCATTTGTGTATGTTTTAATAAATGTATGCATGAGAAGACATACAAAAATAAATCCAGCTACCAGTATATGTATAAAATGTTTTTTTAAAAAAGTCATACTAGAAATTTAGTGATTATCTTTAATGAAAAGGTCAAGAGCCTGACATTAAGAAATATCTTTCATTTTGGGGCACCTGGGTGGCTTCGTCATTAAGTGTCTGCTTTTCCTCAGGTCATGATCCCACAGTACTGGGATCAAGGCCCACAATGGGCTCCCTGCTCAGCAGGAAGCCTGTTTCTCCCTCTCCCACTACCTCTGCTTGTGTTCCTGCTCTTGCTATCCTCTCTGTCAAATAAATAAAACAAAATCTTAAAAATAAATCTTTCATTTTAAAGACTTCTATGCTATTCTGATCATTATATATCCTGTAATTCTTCAAATACAAATAAGTCATAAATAAAGTACTAAGTAGACTATAAGAAAAGAAGCATTAGAGTGCCACAGCAACAAAATTAAGGCTCAAGGATATAGAAAGCATGGAGGATTAAATAGTACTAAACATCCTCAAAGGTGGGAGAATGTGATATTTTTATAGGAAATGAAGTACAGCAGTGAACAGAAAGGATAAATTGCTATTTACCATATTAAAATGTTGAATCTGAGATCAAAAGAAGTCACCCTAAGTAAAATACTACTAATTCTAAATTCCTCCTACTCCTTACTTTCAATCATTGGTTACCTTTAGGATTTAAAAAAGCCACATACAGAGTCTTAAGCCCTACATAAATGAAATAAAAGGGGAGGACTATTAGTGGTGCCCAAGATAAATTTTTTTTAAATGAATTTAAGTCATTCTCAGTACCTTTAGACAAGTAAATGAATGTACTAAGTTTTTCTATAAAGCTAACTTTATTGAATATAGAGGACATTTTATTCTGTGATTTTTGTCCTTCCTACTTTTTTGATATTCAAATGTCCTTTTTTAAAATTATTATTTTTAGAGAGAAAGAGAGAGAAGAGGAGAGGAGCAGAGGGAGAGGGAGAAAATCTTAAGCAGGCTCCACACCAAGCATGGAGCCCCTCAGGGGCTCGTCTCACAACCCTGACATCATGACCTGAGCCAAAATCAAGAGTCACACACTTAACCAACTGAGCCACTAAGAAACCCCAGATGTTCTTTTATGATACAATGGTGATAGCTGATAACACTGGGGTTTTGTTTAGCTTAGAAAAATAAAAAGTTGGCACCTGTTTGTTCTTTTTCTAATATATTTTACTAGTCCATGAAATCCAAAAATTTAGGAACCATTATGGTAAATACTAAGGATAGTTATTTTTGAGCCCAAAGTAAGGTTTAAATCTCCTTGTAATTAATAAGTAATCAGATTTATATAGAGATAACTATTTCCCTGGAGGTATAAAGTTGAATAGTAACTTCAGAAATCATTAGGAAATCATTAAGAATAATTGTTCATGACCTCTGAAAACTTCAAATAGAAGATGAAATTATTTTATTCATCAAGTACCTACTGTGTATCTACAATGACATTAATGTAAAACATTAAGATAATAAAATCTTGCTATGGTCTCATTTAAACTCTGAATAGCAAAACCAAGGGTTTATGAGTGGACAAGAAAATGACACTATAAATTACCAGCATTTGATATCAGAAAGAGTTATATACAAGCCCAGTGAACAGAAATGCAAGCAGTCAAGCAAAATTACCAAGATGAGATGGCAAAAGAAATAAAAAACTAGCCATGAGGTCTACGTTTCAGAAGCAAAAGTCCTTTCTCTACAAAGAGACAGTGATGAATTACACGGGTTACCTATTACTGGAACAAAAGTACTACAGAAACTATTTTTGATCATCAGAGTCAGAAACAAATAAATATTGAAACCGAAAAACATAAATAAGAATATAACAACTAGGTTCATTACTAGCTTAGGATTGCTTAACATTTCCTTTAAACCAGAAAGAGGGGAGTCCTACTCAAAGGTCAGGCTGAACTTTCAAATGAGCATTAAAAAGCGTCAGATGAAAAATTTAGAGAGCTAAAAGAAAAAGAGGCAAAGTCATTTAAAAGAAATCTACTATTAGAAATAATAGAGAAAGAACTCTATTTCTCTACAAAAATGAAACCAAAAATAAAGAATTAAGTACATATATAATAAACCCACTATGTTCCAAACCCTATACATTTAGTATGAGGTTTAAAGTACATCTTAATTCACTAAGTCCAAAATTAGTCATGCTGGATGTTACACCCTATATTATTCTTTACAATTATATTTCTAGCAATCAAGAAGCTAAGTTCATGAGTCTTATAATTAAATAATTGTTATCCATAGGTCTAGAGCTTTGCATACTATTTGAAAAAAAAATTCTTCATGGATTATATATTTATCAGTAAAATCTCTTAAGAAAAAAAATTTTTTTATCTGTGCTTCCCTACTAAAAGCTGCCAAAATCCTTATCCCCAGAACTTATCTTACATGGCAAAAAGGAGCTTGCAAATGTAATTAAGATTATGGACCATGAGATAGGTTATCCTGGTTTAACCGGATTGGCCCAATACAATCATTTGAATCCTTAAAAGAACCCTTCTCAGGTGTTTTGAAAGAAAGAGAACAGGACAGATGGCAGTGTAAGAAGGACTAGACCCAGTATCGTTGGTTTTTAAGATGAAAAAAGGCAGCCATGAGCCTAAGAAAGTAGGTAGTCAGCCACTAGAACCTGGAAAAGAGCAAGGGATCATCAGATTCTCCCCTTCAGCCTCTGGAAAGAATGCAGCCCTGCTGACACCTCAATTTTACCTCAGTGATTCCATGTTGAACCTCTGACCTACAGAACTATAAGATAACAAATTTATATTGCTTAAGCAAGCTGGTTTGTGGTAATTGGTTACAGAAATAGAAAACTAATGCAGTATATATTCTGTAAGTAACTTTATGTTTATAAATACTGATATTAATTTCAATTTACTCAGCCCAAGTTTAGAAACAATATACAAACACACACAAAAGAAATAATACACCAACATATATACAGAGGAAAACACTCAACTAAAAATAAGATAACCTATATTCCAGTTTCAGTCTGACAACTAAGTATCTGTGTGACTTTGAGTAAACTATTTCTTCACCATTTGGACACCAATTTCCCCATCCATAAAATGAAATCTAATAAAGCAATGATTATGAAATAAATCAAAACAGCAATTATAGTCAATACTATCTTGGATTCAAGAAGCCTCAGAATTAAACAGAATATATATATAGCTACTAATTCAAGATTATATTAATGAGACTTGAATTACATTTTTAAGACTGTAACAATGAACTCTATATTAAATGATATGAGCAATTCAAAGAAAAATGACATAATGTGTAACAAAGCCTTCAAAAAGAAGAACCACATTTCAAGGCTGAAAAAACAACAAAGATTTCTTGAAAGAAGTGTATGATATAAGAATATATGGGTCTGATAAGTTTCATTATCTAAAGCACAGACAGTAAAATCAGATTGTTTTTCACCCTGACACCTTTTCTCTCATTGTTCAAATTAGAGAATTGCACAAAAAAATTATCTTTGATCTTCAGAGACTGATCTTCATATTCTCTTCACTCTGTTTCAGTACTTTTTGTACAATAACAAGGTATTTATGTCATCTCTTAAAATAAATTCTGAGCATACATACTATCAAAATGCTACAGTTCCTCACAAAGCTGTAAACCGTCACTCTTATAAGTGATGCTAATACATCATGATAAAGATTACCAAAACTCAACTGGAAACCTATCCCACTTTAGTTTGAGAGATTTCATTTAAGGGGGAAAGTGTCACTTTTTCAGAGTTGTAAAGAGATAATATTTCTATTATGAAACTTTTGAATAATATTTCAAATGAATTACTAAACTATGCCTAAAATAATGAGTATCTACTAATGACTATCAAATGTTTCTGGCAGATAGTAATTAGTGCCATTTATTAAAAATTCCAGCCAGATCGAAGAAACATTTTCACACCACAATAAGAATCAAGGGCAAGAGAAAATTCCAAATCAAAATTTGGAATTCCACAATTATTAGATATATTAATATCTCAAATAACTAAAAAATAACTGTTTTAAGAGATTTAAGCCATACATAATTCTGAAGTAGCACATGCTTTTAAAAGTCAAGATTTTTTTTAATTAACATATAATGTATTGTTTGCTTCAGGGGTACAGGTCTATGAATCCTTAGTCTTACACAATTCACGGCACTCATCATAGCACATACCCTACCCAATGTCCATAACCAGCCACCTCATCCCTCCTGTACCCCAAAGCCACTAGCAACCCTCAGTTTGTTTCCTGAGATGAAGAGCCCCTGGTCCCATCTCGGTTTTTTTTCCCTCCCTACCCCCCACAACCACCTGCCCTGCCTCTCAAAGTCCTCATATCAGAGAGATCATATGATAATTGTCTTTCTCTGACTTTTCGCTTAGCATAATAGCCTCTAGTTCCAGCCACCTCATTGCAAATGGCAGGATTTCAGGTCATTTTGATGGCTGCATAGTATTCCATTGTATGTATATGTGTGTATACATACATACATATACGTATATATACATGCATATACCACATATATATACATACACACATATACATATACCACATTTTGGCTTTTTTTAAGATTTTATTTATTTATTTGACAGAAAGAGATCACAAGTTGGCAGAGAGGCAAGCAGAGAGAGAGAGATGAGGAAGCAGGCTCCCCGCCGAGCAGAGAGCCTGATGCGGGGCTTGATCCCAGGACCCTGGGACCATGACCCGAGCTGAAGGCAGAGGCCTTAACCCACTGAGCCACCCAGGCACCCCTACCACATCTTCTTTATCTATTCATCTATTGATGGACATCTAGGGTCTTTCCATAGTTTGTCTATTGTGGACATTGCTGCAAAAAACATTTGGGTGCATGTGTCCCTTCAGATCACTACATTTGTATCTTTAGGGTAAATACCCAGTAGTGTTGATTGCTGGGTCATAGGTTAGCTCTATTTTCAACTTTTTGAGGAACCTCCATACTGTTCTCCAAAGTGGCTGCACCAGCTTGCATTCCCACCAATAGTGTAGGAGGGTTCCCTTCTCCACATCCTCACCAACACCCACCGTTTCCTGATTTCTTAATTTTAGCCATTCTGACTGGTGTGAGGTGGTATCTCACTGTGGTTTTGATTTGTATTTTCCTGATATCAAGTGATGTGGAGCACTTTTTCATGTGCCTGTTGGTCATTTGGATGTCTTCTTTGCAGAAATGTCCACTCATGTCTTCTGCCCATTTCTTGATTGGATTATTTGTTCCTTGGGTGTTGAGTCTGAGAAGTTCTTTATAGATTTGGGATACTAGCCCTTTATATGATATGTCATTTGCATGTATCTTCTCCCATTCTGTCTGTTGTCTTTTGTTTTCATTTACTGTTTCCTTTGCTGTGCAAAAGTCTTTTATCTTTATGAAATCCTAATAGTTCATTTTTGCTCTTGCTTCCCTTGCCTTTGGTGATGTTTCTAGGAAGAAGTTGCTGTGGCTGAGGTCAAAGAGGTTGCTGCCTGTGTTCTCAAGGATTCCGATGGATTCCTGTCTCACTTTGAGGTCTTTCATCCATTTTGAGTCTCTTTTTGTGTGTGGTATAAGGAAGTGGTCCAGTTTCATTTTTCTGCATGTCGTTGTCCAATTTTCACAACACCATTTGTTGAAGAGACTGTCTTTTCTTCCATTGGATATTCTTTCCTGCTTTGTCGAAGATTAGTTGACCATAGAGTTAAGGGTCCATTTCTGGGCTCTCTATTCTGTTCCATTATCTATGTTTCTGTTTTTGTGTCAATACCATACTGTCTTGATGATGACAGCTTTGTGACAGAGCTTGAAGTCTGGAATTGTGATGCCACCAACTTTAGTTTTCTTTCTCAACATTCCTCTATTTGGGGTCTTTTCTGGTTCCATATAAATTTTAGGATTATTTGTTCCATTTCTTTGAAAAAAATGGATGGTATTTTGATAGGGACTGCATTAAATGTGTAGATTGCTTTAGGTAGCATAGACATTTTCACCGTATTTGTTCTTCCAATCCATGAGGACAGAACGCTTTTCCATTTCTCTGTATCTTCTTCAATTTCTTTCATGAGTACTTTATACTTTTCTGAGTATAGATTCTTTGCCTCTTTGGTTAGGTTTATTACTAGGTATCTTAGGGTTTTGGGTGCAATTGTAAATGGGACTGACACCTTAATTTCTCTTTCTTCTGTCTTGTTATTAGTGTAAAGAAATGCAACTGATTTCTGTGCATTTACTTTTTAAACTATTTTTATTAACATATAATTATATTAACATATAATTTTATTAACATATAATGTGTATTATTTGCCCCATGGGTACAGGTCTGTGAATCATCTGGCTTACACATATCACAGCAGTCACCAAGTGCATTGATTTTATATCCTGACAAAAAGGCAAGATAATTTTTGATGACAGCTTTATTTATACATTTAACTTACAGAATCCAGTGGATTCAGAAGAGAACATATAATCTGACAGGGAGACTTCAACTACCTTACTTTTTTTTCTTTTTATCAAATTTTTATTTAAATTCTAGTTAGTTAATATACAGTACAATATTGGCTTCAGGAGTAGAATTTAGTGACTCATCACCTATATACAACATCCAGTGCTCATCAAAACAAGTGCCCTCTGTAATCCCCATCATCCATTTGGCCCATCCCCCACCAACCTCCCTCCATCAGCCCTCAGTTTATTCTGTCTTTAAGGATCTCTTATGTTTTGTTTCCCTCTCTCTCTTTCCTCCCGTCCCATAAGTTCATCCGTTCTGTTTCTTAAATTCCACATATGAGTGAAATCATTATTTGTTTTTCTCTGACTGACTTATTTCACTTAGCAAAATATATTCTAGTTCCATCCATGTCATTGTGAATGGCAAGATTTCATTCTTTTTTTTTTTTTTTTTTAATTTTATTTATTTGTCAGAGGGAGAGCGAGAAAGCAAGCACAGGCAGGCAGAGGCAGAGGGAGAAGCAGGTTCCCTGCTGAGCAAGGAGCCCGATGTGGGACTCGATCCCAGGACGCTGGGATCATGACCTGAGCGGAAGGCAGCTGCTTAACCAACTGAGCCACCCAGGCGTCCCCACAAGATTTCATTCTTTTTGATGGCTGAGTAATATTCTATTGTGTATATATTCCACATCTTCTTTATTCACTCATCAGTTGATGGACATTTGGGCTGTCTCCATAGTTTGGCTATTGTTGATAATAATAGGTATTTGCTAGTTGCTCAACTACCTTTCTTGTAATTTAATACTTTGGTCTTATTCATGATTCTGAGAACAAAATATATACTACCTTCAAACACTGTAGTATGTTCTACCTTGTGATTTAACATTAAAAAAAGTATCTTCTTTCCCCTAGAATACTTCCCTTAGAAATTCTCATAATTCTGCCAATACAACTGAAGACAATTTCCTAAAGATATAATTTATATAAGCAGCTATTCTATTTATAAGTTCCAAGCATCTAAGTCATTGTTCACTTAAGCTAGTGTTGACTTGCCTTTTATTTTAAAGTGGTAATTATAAGTTACTTTGTATTAAGCCATCATTTTATCATTATATTCTTGAGAAAGCTTGGGAAAACATTTTAATATCTTAGTACTCATTAAACATTATCAATTTGTTTTTTCAATTAGAACATGTAACAAATGCTGAAGTAGAAGTCTTTGTATATACTACACCCAAAGATGCTATTATAATTGCCATGAAAGAACATCAATTTAAAAAGGCAATGAAATAAAACATATGTCTGTAAATGAAATAAATGAAATTAATAAATATGTCTGTAAATGAAATAAAACATATGTCTGTAAATCTTCAATGAATTCAGGGGCACCTGGGTGGTTCAGTCAATTAGGCATCCCCCTTTGGTTCAAGTCATGATCTCAGGGTCCTGGGATCAAGCCCTTATCAGGCTCCCTACTCAGCAGGGAGCCTGCTTCTTCCACTCCCTTGACCCCTGCTTGTGCTCACTCTCTCTCAAATAAATTAAAAAAAAATTTTTTTTAATCTTCAATGAATTCAACATTCAATGTTCAATATTTAAAACAGACTTTTAAAATTAATTTTTAAATGAAGGAATTTATAATTCAGAGCAAAAAGTTAGGCTTAAACTAATCTCTCAAAATCAGCTGATGTGACTATAAACTAGTTTCATTTCATTTTCTAGATCAGAATACATACCTAAGAAGGAATATCTAGTGGGATTATTTAGATATTTATAATTATGTCCTTCCATTTCCATTGTTTTTTGCAACCCTACACATAAAAAATTCTGACTTCAAAAAATATTCTGCTCTGAACTTCCTATCAAGATGGCATAGTGAGTTTATTATATTTAGACTCACCCCCTCACAACTCCAAACACGTGGTAATAACAAAGGAGAAAAGAAGAAAATTGCTGGAACCCTGGAGGGGTAGCAGGGATGGGGGTGGATTTAGCTGGCCTTTAAAAAAGAATATATATACAACCACTCAATTTAAAAATGGGCAAAAGACTTGAACAGGCAATTCACCAAACAGGATATATGGATGGCAAATGAGCACATACAAATATGTTTAACATCATCAGCCAACAGAGAAATGCAAATCACAATAGATATCAGTAAACACTTATGAGAATGACTATAATAAAAATATTGACAATAACAAGTGCTAATGAGGATGAAGAGCAATTAGAATTCTTATACATTACTGGGGGATGCAAAATGGCACCACCACTCAGGAAAAAAGTTTGGCAGTTTCTTAAAGTTAAACATAAATTTACCATAGTACCCAGCAGTCCCACTCCTAGGTATTTACCCTAGAAAAACAAAAACACATGTTCACTTAAAAATCTATGTATGGATGTTCATAGCAGCTCTGTTCAAAAACTCAAAAAGGAAAAAAGAAAAAAAAAAAAAACCACAATACCCAAATGTCCTTCAACTGATGAATGGATGAACAAACTGGGATACATTTGTTTGTTCTCATAAAAAGGAATGAACTATTGATACATGCAACAACTTGGATGAATCTCAAAAACATTATGCCGAATAAGAGAAACTGGTCTCACAAAAGGCTAAATAATGTATGATTCCACTGCTATAACATTCTTGAAAAGATAAAACTACAATGACAAAGAACAGAATAGAGGTGCCAGAGGTTATAGGTGGGGGAGGGTATGACTAAAATGAAATAGCATTTAAGTGGTTTTGGTTTGATGGGATTGTTTTCTTACTATGGTCACGGTGACATGTGTTAAAATTCACAAAGCTGCACCGAAAAAAGGTGATGGGGGGTGGGGAATGGATGAAGGAGAAATAGGTAAAGGGGATTAAACATAGTTATCCCGATGAGCATGGAATATATGGAATTGTTGAATCAATATATTGTACACGTGAAAGTAATAAAACACTGTATATTAAGTACACTGGAATTAAAATTTAAAAAAACAAAAAAAATTAAGGATTAAATTAAATATATATTTACATAAATATTTTTAATAATTACTTAAATAGTCTTCAAATATTTATATATATTTATTCTCCACACTCTTATCCTGTAGTCCAGAGATAAAAATGTAAAGTGATAAGCAAAGCTAAAGCTACAAACATATTGAATTCCTTTGTACAGAAAAAGCAGCAGCAGAATATTAGTTCCTATAGGGTAATAGCAACTAAAGTTCGCTAGCTCTAGACTTACTGCTTGAATTAACACCTTATACCATTAGTGCACCGCCACAACTCTAACCTCTGGAAAGAAAGCTGCGGGGGGCAGGGGGATAAAACTACTGTCAAACTATTACTGGGACTAAGGCTTTAAAGGAATCACAGAGAAGGAGCCCCAAATCCTGCAAAGATATTCCCTCAAGTTGCTGACCTCTCCTAAACTGCACATAAACAAGGCAAATCTCTAAGAATGCCAGAAGAAAACTGCAGCTGGGAAGCTAAAGATCTGAGCTGAGATTTCAGTAGCCTCATACCTGAGAAGATTGTCACTTAAAGCCTGTCCATTAAAAAGGACCTTGATAAAATACCCTGGCCTTTAACCGGAGACTTAAGAATGGCCTGAGTTTAGGACTGTAGGTCCCAGCATTCAGTAAGAATAAAAATGAAATCAACCCCTACAAAGCCTAAAACTGATCCTTCAACAAGACAGAAAAGATGATTTACAAGACAGGCAAAAAGTATTTGACATCAAAATGTCATCCCCGTTTCCTTAAGAATGAACCTTCAAATATTTATGTTCCTACTGTATGGATTTAAAACCGCTAATTCGGGGCACCTGAGTGGCTCAGATGGTTACGAGTCTGCCTTCAGCTAAGGTCATGATCTCCAGGTCCTGGGATCAAACCTCACATCAAGCCCCCAGCTCGGTGGGGAGTCTGCTTCTCCCTCTCCCCCTCTGCTTGTGCACTCTTGCCCTCATTCTTTCTCTCTCTCTAATAAATAAATTAAATCTTCAAAAAGAAAAAAACAGCTAATAAAGTTGAAGCCAGTTTATGTCTCATAGTACTTCAGTATTCATATAGCTGTTGCTCCTATCTCCCTACTAACAAGCTACTTTGCCTTCCATCCTTTCTCTTTCCTGCTTCCTATGAATTCAGCTGGTAAAAGATTCAACCTAATGAAATCTCATTAGTTCAGCTGTTTTGCTGAATCACTCATTTTCCTAATTCCAATCAGATTAGATGAAATCATTTTTATACACAAAAAGATAAAAAGACTGCTAGCCACTCTTTATTGGGGTTCTCTCGAACCAGGTTCTCCCTCTTAAATCCAAATGGTTATGGTTGGAAAGAGTAGTATCAAGAGATACAAAATGCACACCTGCCTGGATATACTTCTTCTTCAGAGAGGTCAGTAATACAGAAGCCATATTCCTTAAAAAGATGTGTGGGTGGAAAGGTAATTAACCACTCTAGAGTCTAGAAAAGGCCAACAGAGTCTCAAACATAAAATATGTACTCTGCAACCTCCTTTTAAATCATTCAATACATACTATCAACTATAGATGAATATTATTATACCAAATGGTAAATAATTGTATAAAAGTAGGTCCCCATACTCAAGCATGCAATCTAGTTGAATAATATTCATATACATGAAATATTTAAATAACAATATAAGTTAGAATGTGATTAAATGCCAAAATGAATAGAAACTACTCAAAGTGAGGGTGGGAAAAAAAAAGGTTTTATAATAATTTTAGATACTCATCACAAAATAATGCTTCAGTAATTACCTGTTCACACTTCACAGCACTCACCATAGCCCATACCCTCCCCAATGTCTATAACCCCACCACCCTCTCCTTACCCCCTCCCTCCCCTCCCCCTGCAACCCTCAGTTTGTTTTGTGAGATTAAGAGTCTCTTATGGTTTGTCTCCCTCCTGATCCCATCTTGTTTCATTTATTCTTTTCCTACCCCAAACCCCCCACCTTGCATCTCCCCTTCCTAATATCAGGGAGATCATATGATAGTTGACTATCTCTGATTGACTTATTTCACTAAGCATAATACCCTCTAGTTCCATCCACGTCGTCACAAATAACAAACCCTATTTTTGAGGATAACAACTATTTCAGATGATTTTGTGTGAACTTATTCTTAAATTTTATTATGATAATGTAGGAGGTAGTACAGTAAGTATAAAAATCTAATCGATCTCTCTATGTACTCTTTCAAAAGAATGATTCTTTTTAAAAATAGGATGCATTCATTTACAATGAATGTACAATATTTATTAAACATCTGCGGTATGCCAGACACTGTGATAGATGCTAGGGAGACAGCTAGATAAACAACATAGACATTTGTAAAATAGCCCCTTCATTCCCCTATTGATAAACATTTATGAATATTATAGCAATTCAGGGAAGAGGATGAAAATTATTACTTGATAATATTATAGAACTTAAATAATTTAAATAAATGTGCATAAAATGTGCATATATGTATATTTGATATAATATACCATATGTGTACTATACCATTCTATGTAATCTACCATATGGTCACAATCTGCTACAGAGATTTTATTTTGTGACATAATAAACAAACATTTGTAATATACATAGAAGTAAAATATATAATGAAACTTACCCAAAAGGGGGGCAAGAAAATGGAATTACACTGCTGAAAAGGTCTCACACTGGAAGCTGGAATCAGGAACCTGGGTGGGTCAGGTGGAAAATGAGACATCAACAGAGAGATGCAGGAAAAGTGAAATGTGAGGAAATGGAAATATTCCAATCTTCCTTGTGTTGGTAGTTACATGGAAAGACATAAGGAAAGTAAATGAATTTTCAGACATACTTGGAAGTCAAGCATTAATGAGTTAATAGATGTCGAGAAGAATGAATGGAAGATATCTTAGATGAATTCCAAGTTTTCTGGATTATAGGGGTCTCAGTCCCCCCTAACCACACTGGAAGCTACAGGTAAAGACGATGTCAAAGATAAAGGCCATGAGTTCTGTTTTAATCATGTGCCTAGAGGATGACCAAATGGAACAGAGAAAAACATAAGAACATAAGAATTTGGAGAGAAAAACTTTCTAGCTCAAGACTCAGACACAAGAAGCAAGAACATAATAGTGGTACTTAAGGTGATAAGTGTACAAACAGTTACCCAAAAGATATCTAGGGTAAGATGGACTAGGGACCAGGGACAGAGCTCTAATAAATGCAATTATTTAACAAAAAGGAAGAAAAACACCTTAAAAATGAGAAGTAGCCATAAAGATAGGTGATAAACAAGAAAAGAGTAGTG
Organism: Neogale vison; assembly: GCF_020171115.1. NCBI lineage: Eukaryota > Metazoa > Chordata > Mammalia > Carnivora > Mustelidae > Neogale > Neogale vison. The sequence continues at coordinate 34,601,308 of NC_058103.1, forward strand.
TCCCTGAGAGAAAGGATAACTGAGTTTTAAGGAAGAATTGGCCGATCTGCAGATCAAACTCTGTGGAAACTTTAAATCAAGATAAGTAGATGAATGTGAAAGGACAAAAAGGAAATCTCTAGGTCCAAGAAGCAAAAATGAAACTCAAACCCATTGTAGTAATAAGCAGGACTCACAGTCAGTAGCCCCTGTAGGTATAAATCCCATATATACATCTTAAGGACTACAGTTTTAATGCCTACTCCCAAAGGATGGGCAGTTGGAGCATTTTTGGCATTAGCCTTCCTGCACAAAGCCAAACGTCATAAAGCTATTCCTCTCACAAGGAACCAGAAAAACATTGCTTATTGGCCCTCAGACAGGACACGGAAGCTGGTGGCTCACCTGTGGTTAGAAGAAAGACAAACTTAAAATTAGAGATGGAATATGGAATCAGGGACAATTCTGACAAGACAGTAAAAACTTGAGTAAGTATATCTGTTATTTTTTGCTGTATAACAAAATACTCAAACTTGGTGGCTTAAAAAATAACTATTTAATTTATAATTTTGTGGATCAACCAGAAAGTTACCGTAAAACTTACAAGATAAGTGACCTAGCTCAGTTAATTTCTGCGGGGGGCTTTCTTACACATTAATTAGTACATCAGGTGGAACCTAGAAGATGGCCTCACTGACATATCTCAGTGGATACACTGTCCACTTGGTGCAACAGGGTAGTGACTACACCATGTATGTATCTAAACATGCTGGAAACTAATTCAGGCTTCTATAGAGCGGGAGTGAGAAAGCTCCAAAAAACAAGAGGAAGCTACAAGACCTCTTCAGATCTAGTTCAGGCTTTGTAAAATAGCCCCTAGCCAATTCAACCAGTCAAAGCAAATAACAAGGCTAGCCCCAATTCAAGGGGTGAGACAAACAGCCCTACCTCACAATGGGAGGAAAATCAAAAAATTGTGCCCATGTTTGCAATATACCACAATATGTTTAACATACTAACAATGAAACCAAAGAGTTGATGGCCCTTGGAACATGTGAAGCTGACAGGATGCAGAGAACTATAAAACAAATACCAAATAACCACCACAGAACCTTAGAATCTGAGACGTGATCAGAATTTCTTTAAAAGAAAATAAGGGTCTGGAAATGGCATATTATGTATCCTTACTACAATCACCATGAAAAAGCCTAAATGGAGTTGCCTAAAAATGCCACTGGGAAAAAGGCGGGGTGGGGGGGCTGTTTGTCTCAGTTGGTTAAGTGGCTGCCCTTGGCTCAGTCATGATCTCAGAGTCCTGGGACTGAGTCCCTTATCAGGTTCCTTGCTTATCGGGGAGCCTGCTCCTTCTTCTTCTGCTCCTGCGCCTTCTCCTTCTTCCACTCTCTGTACTTGTGCCCTCTCTCACTCTCTGTCAAACAAATAAAATCTTAAGAAAAAAAATAATAAAACAAAAACAAACAAAAAAAAACCTGGCTTTTTTTTAAAACCTAAGTTAATATAATTCAAGGTTTTCACAAAATGCTACCAAAGTTGACAGGATGACTTATTAATATTAGCATGCTTAGAAATATCTTATCTTAGCATTATTTCACATGATAAATTCTTAAATGTTTCTTGCCCCCTAATTCAAATTGATAACGCTTGTTTTAAAAACATTTTCCCCAAATTTTATTTAAATTCTAGTTAGTTAACATATAGTGTAATATTGGTTTCCAAAGCAGAACTTAGTGATTTATCACTTACATATAACACCAGTGCTCAACGCAAGTGCCCTCCTCAATACCCATCAGTCATTTAGCCTCTCCTCTGCCCACTTTCCCTCCAACAACCCCAGTTTGTTCTCTATAATTAACAGTCTCATGTTTGCTTTCTTCTTTTTTTTTCCTTCTCTTATGTTCATCTGTTTTCTTTCTTAAATTCCACATATGAGGGAAATCATAGGTATTTGTCTTCCTCTGACTGACTTATTTCACTTAGCATAATACCCTCTGGTTCCATCCACATGGTTGCAAATGGCAAGATTTCATTCTTTTTTATGGCTGAGTAGTAGTCCATTGTATATACACACCATATCTTTACCAATTCATCAGTCAATGGACATTTGGGCTTTTGCCATGATTTGGTTACTGTAGATAATTCTTCTATCAACATCAATAACTGTTTTAGAAATGTGAATAACTTTAACAGGTTCACCAGAAAAGAAGACACTTCAATGTCATCTTTCAGTTATACCAAAGCATTTAAAATTGATATCACTTAATCATAAATAAGCCAAAAATCAGTCACAGCTTTATATTAAGTGAATGCAGTAATTTACAAACTAGATACCTGAATAATTCAGCATTCTTTTGAAAAGTGCAAACAAGGGCTCACTTTACTAATTCTATTAAGTAGATTATCACTGAATGTGAAATCTTTTTTAAATTCTCTTACTCAAAAACACTACTTTCATTCAAATAGCTAATTAGGTTAACTTTAAGTAATTTATCTCATTGAAATAAAGTTGTAGGATAATACAACTGGATAAAACAGACTATTCAGGTCAAAATTCTAGCTCTACCAGTAAGCTATGTGATTTAGACCTATCACTCTAATTCTCTGTGCGTTAGTGAATTCACATGTAACACTGGGATAATAGGCCATACTATCTCATCAGGTTATTAACTTCAACTGAGCTAATATATATGTAAAGTGCTCAGTACAGAGCCTGACATATAATGAGCATGATATAAGTGTTAATGATGATTATTAGAAGCTTTCTCGTGTTCTATAGAAAAGTCTTGGATGAGGGCTTAAAATCTAGTTCTTTCACTTATTACATCTCTGAACAATTTACTTGACTTCTCTGAGCCACCTCCACTCCCTTACCTATAAAATGGTGGACCTAAGGTGGTCTCTTTCAGTTTGAGAATCTCTGATCATGTTGTAACATTAAGGAGAAAATTCACAGCTACTTCAGTCACTTCTCTCTTCTCATTAAATTAGGTGCTCATATCATCTCTTTCCTCTGCTCATTCTGAAATTATTTCTTTCACCCTTACTTAACTTTTCATTTCTTTTTATTCATTTTAATATTTAATTAATTTTCTTCATATTCACCAGTTCCACTTTCTTATTTACATCTGCTGATTATTTCCCTAGGGGATTGATAGAATTGTATTCTTACTTGTCTCTACTCAGACGATTTCCTATAATTCCACTCTAGTCAAGGTCTGTCACACTGATGGAATAAGAACACGAACAGCACAACATTTTTATAGCATTTCTATATTCATTCTTCTATTTAAGTCTCATAAGCATATGCCCAGACAAGAATGTAATTTCGCAAGGCCAGGACAAAACCCTAGGATAAATACCCCGGACTATTGTTTTTATGTTATGCCTCACAGTTTCCTTGTCTTACTAGAATGAAGTTAGTTATTAAGAAGACCTAATTTTGAGCACTAACTCTGATACTTACTGTTTGACCTTGTACAGGATATACTACCACTCTGAACCTCAGTTTCCACATTTATAATCCTGGGATAACAAAAGTTTTTGTAAGAATAAAACAACAAAAAAATATGCTTTATAAAATAAGGGGCTATGCTTGTTGCCAAAACCTGTCTATATCTGATTCATTGTATAAAGTATATTTTCTACCTTTGGCCAATGCAGCATGACACTATATCTGTTTTTATTCACTGTTCTAAATTAACCCCCTAGTTCTAGACTGTTTTGCTTCTTCTGATCCACAGAAGAGAACTTCTATCTGGAAAAATAAATTCCACTGAAGAGAGCTAATATGGTCACCCAAAAATTTGTTGAGCATCAACTACATGCCAGGAACTGTGAACCAAAAAATAATATATGGAGAAAAGGAAAAGAAGAAACTTCCTAAAATCATTAAAAGTAGCAGTCTGATAAACTTTTCACCTACCTACAACAAGCTGAGTGATCTTTTTCTTCCTTCCTTTCTGTTCTTTTAATTCTAACTCCTTCTCCCTCCTCGGTCAGATAGGGGGAAAGAACATAAAGAAGAATGAGGAAAGGCTGGGCTCAGTTACAAAGGCACACCAGGGAAAATGAAATAAACACAGATCTCCTAACAGTTCTACAAGTCCTACATAAAGCATTTTAGCTTATGCTAAAGAAACAGGAGAAGAAAAACAATAAAATTACTAAGCATGTACAACTTGCCCATTATTATTAGAGGTTCAAGTACACTGTCACATTTAATATCTACACAATCTTGAGAGGTAGACATTCTTATTTCACTCAGTAAATATTTACTGGGTACCTATTATGTGTTGGGCACTGTTTTGGTTACTAGGAATATATCAGTAAACAGAGCAAACAGATGAAGATCCCTGCCATGGTGAAGCTTATTCTAACAAAGGGGAAAGCTAATAAGCAATTAACTCAATATGTGAATTTTAAGATATGTTAAATGGTAAAAATGGAAAAAATAGAGCAGGTAAGAAAAAAATAGAGCAGGTAAGGAGAATTCGGAGTATATAAGGGAGGGGTATGTGAAAAGGAGAGGAGGTTGAGAAGGTAACATTTAAGGAAGGGTTGTGAGGTTCCTGGGAACAACTACAGAATTCTGAGCAGGAAAGTGAAATATTTTACTTCCTTCTTTTGAAGGGATCACTTGGCTACTATGTTGAGAAAAGACTGTAAGAGGGAGTGTAAGAGGGCAATTGAAAGACAGGTTATGGGGCGCCTGGGTGGCTTAGTGGGTTAAAAAACCTCTGCCTTCAGCTCAGGTCATGATCCCAGGGTCCTGGGACTGAGCCCCGCATGGGGCCCTCTGCTCAGTGGGGAGCCTGCTTCCTCCCCTCTCTCTGTCTGCCTCTCTGGCTACTTGTGATCTGTCAAATAAATGAATAAAAATCTTAAAAAAAAAAAAAAAGAAAGAAAGAAAGACAGGTTACAAGGTTACTGTAGCAATCTAACTGAGAGATGTTAGTGGTTTGGACTAGGATAATAGCAATGGAAGTAGTAAGAAATTGACATATTTTAAATATATTTTCATATTTTAAAAGTCAGTCTTGACAAGTTTTTTATTATAAACTGGTTGTGGGAGTAAGAAAGAGGAGAATCAAGCATTGTTCCCCTGGAAAAATGAAACAGACAATTACTGATCTGAAAAATACTATGTCAAGATCAAATTTTGAGCAAGAAATCAATAATTTGGATAGCAACATATTAATGATACAACGTTAATTAGACATCCAAATGGTAATACACACACACACACACATACATACTTGACAGGTATAGATAGATACAGCATATGGGTGTGAAATTCAAGAGAAGGGTCTTAAGTGGAGATATAAATATAAATGTGGAACTGTCCAGATATAGTTGGTATTTAGAACTATGGTCAAAACAGAGTGAGTGTTGATAGAGAAGAGAACCGAAGACAGATACCCAACTTAAGAGAATGAGAAGAGAAGAAGGACAGTGATACAGGAAAAAAGACCTTTTAAAGTATAATTTCCTAGAAGCAAAGTGAAGAAGGGATATGTAAGAGAGAATAATTAACTTTTACCAAATGTTGCTACTAAGTCAAGGGAGATGAATATTGAGAACTTGAAATTTTAACAATATGAAAATCATTGGTAACCTTATTGAGAGTAGTTTCAATCCAATGATACAGGCACCTGGGTGGCTCAGTGGGTTAAAGCCTCTGCCTTCAGCTCAGGTCATGATCCCAGGGTCCTGGGATCAAGCCCCGCGTAGGGCTCTCTGCTCGGCAGGGAGCCTACTTCCTCCTCTCTCTCTCTGCCTGCCTCTCCACCTACTTGTGAAATCTCTCTCTGTCAAATAAATAAATAAAATCTTAAAAAAAAAAGTGTAACTGTACTGGATTTAAAAGGAAATAGAAAAACTGGAAATGGATACAGTGAGCATAGACAACTCCTTCAAATAATCTATTGTAAATGGGGAATAAATACAGTGTCACCTGGTAAGGGAAATAGAGCCAAGTAAAAGATGCTGTAAAGATAGAAAAAGCAGTAAGTTTTGTCTTCTTACAGCAGTGATGCAGTACAGAGAAAACTTTATGACATAGTGAGAGGGTAGAATTGATGGAGTAGCATTTTTAAGAATGCATAAAGAAATAATGCACAATAATGAACTAGTTTTGGCAAAAGTATTAGGTGAGAACACAGAGTATAGGAACTGGAGATGTTGGTAGGTGGGTAGATGTGATAAAAGGAGTCTATGCAAGCTCTCTTCTGATTGCTTCAATTTTTTTCAGTGAAGCAAAATCATCAGCTGAGGACAAGATTGGGGATAAGATACTATTGGTAGGTCTGATGACAGAAAACATGAAATAAGCCCTCTAAGAGCATTTAAAAAAATAAAAATGACCTAGGAAAATAGAGTATGAGTGCCAGGTAATATGAAGGACTCACTTGATGTTTGTGACCATGAATTTAAAGTAAAACTAGTCAACATGATTTTGCATTTTCCTCTAGACATACAGGTCCACACATACAGATTGGATTTAAAAGAAGACTAGATATAACCTGAGTTGCACTTCTTCCAAGAATGACCAAGTTAGAGCGAGACAACAAAGTTAAAGGTATATGCCAGGGAGGTGAGGATGCATGTTACAGATAATGAAGAATGATTAAATTTAAGTTGGATAAAGGTAATTGATGACCGTAGGAACAGAGGGAAAATTAAAAGGTAAGATCAATAAATCAATTATTATTTGTTTTTATAAAAAGAACTTAAGTTGGCCAAATCACACAGCATTTTAGTCACACACCTAGAACAGAATCTGAACGCAGATGTGCTTCATTCAAGTCACTCTTTCCATGGTACCAAGAACACCAACCTGTCTTGTAAATTTAATTTTCATTGGCATGCCAAACTCCACTAAGTTGGACCTTACTCAAAATTGGACCATTTTTCCCAGACCTCTTTCACCTCCTGTTCCATGGCCCAAATGCTAAGAGCCTTGCAGTGTCCAAGCTCACAAATGAGTCTATCCGTCCCCAAGTCGTAAAAAGTTACTTTCAATTTTCCCTACCTACAGACCCCCTTCATGAAAATCTGAAGCACTAAGAATTGCTCTCAATATAAAAATATCTTTAAATGAAAATAAACTTAACCTTCTTCATAGGTATTCTAACAAGATGTCTGCTTAACCCACACTTTAAACTTCGCTGTGAAATATATTATGTAGAAATTGTTAAGCTGGATCAAGAACTTTTTGATGGCTTTTATTATTTCTAGCACTTTCCCTTAAAAATATATACCCTTTACAAAATCCCACAATTCTAATGTTTATCTTCTCTGAGAGAATGAGAAAGTGATTATACTCCATGTATGAATCAGACTCAAACTTTTGTTAAACACGTTTTACATTTAGAAATTGAAATAATGTAAACTGAAGTAAATTGAAATAAATTTCAATATATATAAGGAGAGTAAATTGAAAATAAATTATAATAAGTCTGGGACTACCTAGCAAAGGAAGAACTAAATGTAACCAGTTTGAGGACTCCTCTGTTATTATGAACAAATGGTTAAAAAGACAAAATCTTATTTATAATTTTTGTCAAGTCTATTCTTTTCAAAGAACCATTAAGTTAGCATAATAAAAAGGTTTCAATCCTGAATATACACCAAAGGATCATCACAAAGGACTTTAGAAGGCAGACAGTAGGATTCCACTATAAATACAACTCTGTATTTATTTTTCAGTTCACACGTGTGGTAAATTTTAGTACAATTTGTAACTATTCATTCCACCTTCCTTCAAAAAGATAATCATCTCCACCTGTTCCTAGTAACCTACAGTACTCTTGTAGGGGTAAACATCTCTTCCCACTGACTTTGGCTTTGGTCATAGATTTGCTTTGGCCAATGACATATAAACAAACATCCAAGCAGAAGTTTTAAGAGCCACTGTGTATTTCTGCCAAATCTCTTTCTTTCTCCCCTGTTATAAGGACAGCATGTCCCAAATAGAAGTTGTTCACCAGCCTGGATCTCAGATTAGAAGATACATGGAGCAAGAGAAAAGCCACTGCCAGCCTTCAGCTAACATGAACCAAGGGCAAAAAAGAAACCTTTGCTGTTGTTAGTCAATGAAATACTGAAGTAATCTGTTACAGAGCATAACTCAGCAAAAGTTAATACAGCCTGTATTACTTTTATAATCAGAAAAAAACAGACTTCACTGCTTCAATCTTTAAGACATCAGTTTTGATAGCACAATAACAACGACAACAAAAAGAATGAATTGCAACCACATTTTAAGACATCAGAGAGTTTATAAAGTAAGAAGTAGATAAACTAAAATTCCAAAAAGAGAAGAGCCCTTCGTAGGTGAGTTGACAACCACTCACTACTTCTTTCCCAGAAGTATTTAAACATCCTGGGCATACATTGAGGATCAAGATAGGCCTCGGCAGAAGAACTGGTAAAAACTGAAAGCAACAGAGCTTTTTAAGTGTGGTTGACTAAAAGAAAGTACCAAATGCAAGGCTGAAAGAGACATTTGCTGAAGTCTATGATGATGCAGGAAGCTGGGAGAATGAGCTAGAATGGCAGAGTGAAATCTCCCTCAGTCTCATGATACTTAGCAGAAAACTTGCTAAAAAGGGGGAAATAACCACAAGCAATGCCTGACAGGTTTCCAGCATTTGCCTGAATCTGAAGTAATGTGGAGTAAGACATCAAAGAACCAACTTCAAAACCTCCAAAGAACAGAACTGAATCTCCCGTAGACTTTCAGGACTGTAAAACAACTAACAGTCTCTCAGTCAAAAAAATAGTAGCTAAAGGTTGACAAATGAGAGATGACTAAATCTTACTAAAACTGCAATCCAGGGGCGCCTGGGTGGCTCAGTTGGTTAAAACTGCAATCCAGACTGACCCTAATTAAATTCAGTTCAATTCTTAATAAAATTGTGGTGTCAGCACCTCACACAATTGGCCTAACAGTTGAAAAGGAAAACCATCTCTGGAGGAAGATACCCTTTTTAGCCTCCACATAGTCAAGTTAGACAATGTTTAATATATAATTTTTTTAAAGATTTTATTTATTTATTTGACAGAGATCACAAGTAGGCAGAGAGGCAAGCAGAGAGAGAGAGAGGAGGAAGCAGGCTCCCCGCTGAGCAGAGAGCCCGATGCGGGACTCGATCCCAGGATCCTGAGATCATAATATATAATTTTTTTAAATGATTGTTTATTAATATAATCACTCTTCATCACTTTTCATCAATTCATGGTATATTTTTTCCTTAACAACATATGTGGAGAGACAAGAAAATATGACCTAAAATCAAGACAAAAAGCAGAAAATAAAGGCAGTCAGAGATAATGCGGATAGTGGAGTAAGCTTTTTAAAAAAGCAGTTCATGAAAACAAAGAAAAAAGCAGACAAAATATATGAAGGTATGGACATAGTCAACAAAAATGGAAATCTATTTAAAAAAAAAAAAATCACACAAGGCTGCCTGGGTGGCTCAGTTGGTTAAGCATCTCCCTTTGGCTCAGGTCATGATCCAGGGAGTCTGCCTCTTCTCCCTTGGTCCCCACATGTGCTTGCTCTGTCTCTCTCAAATAAATAAATAAAATCTAAAAGAAAGAAACACACACACAAACACACAAAAAGAGAGAAAAAGAAAAGAATCACACAAGGGCTCCTGGGTGGCTCAGTCCATTAAGCATCCAACTCTTGATCTCAGTTCAGGTCTTGATCTCAGGGTCATGAATTCAAGCTGCACACTGGGCTCCACACTGGGCATGGACTCTACTTTGGGGGGGGGGGCATTTGGGTGGCTCATTCCGTTAAGCCTCCAACTCTTGATTTTGGCTTAGGTCATGATCTTGGGGTCCTAAGATCGAGCCCCACATCAGACTCCACTCTGATGGAGTCTGACGCTCTCTCTCTCAGCCCTTCCCTCCGATCCTGCATGCACTCTCTCTCTCTCTCAAATAAATAAATCTTAAAAAAAAAAAAAAAGGAAAGAAATACATAGACTCCCTAGAACTGAAAAAATGAGACAACTGAAATTAAATTCACTGGATGGATTTATCTGGACACAGCAAATGAGAGAACTAGTAAGCCTAAAAAACAAGTCAGTAGAGGGGGTTGGCTGAGTCAGTTAAGCGTCTGACTTCAGCTCAAGTCATGATCTCAGAATCCTGAGATCATGCCTGGCTTCAGGCTCCACACTCAGCATGGAGTCCCTCTTCCTCCCCCTCTGCCCTTCCCCAGCCTGTGCTCTCTCTCTTTCAAATAAATAAATAAAATATTAAACAAACAAATTAAAAAAGTCAATAGAACACCCACCTACAGAAAGAAAAGAGTAGAGAGAATGAGCACAAGAGACATACGGCATCTAATAATGACAAAACAAGGTTGATGAGAGAGGAGAGAGATTAAGGTGGAAACAATACTTTAAATAATTAAAATTTTTCCTGAACTGGTGAAAATCACCCACTAGTAAACCCAAAATGAGATAAAGTCAAACAAAATCATGCTTAGACACCACACAATTATAAGCTAGGAAAAAAAAAAAATCTTAAAACCAGTCAAGAAATACATACGACCTTTAAAGAAGCAACAGTAAGACTGATGGCTGACTTTTCGACAGAAATTACGGTAGCCAGAAAGGGAATATTTGTAGTGTTGAAAGAATAAAGGTGCCAACCTAGAATTCTGTATGAGGAAATTTTTTCTTCAAACAGAAGTCAAAAGAGAGACATTCACAGACAAAAGCTAAGAAAATGTGCCTTTAGCAGATCAGCACTACATGAAATATTAACAGAATTTCCTCAAGCAAAAGAAAAATTATTCCAGATGGTAGCAAAGAACTGTAAAAATGAAAGAAGGGCACTGGGGGGGGGGGTGGATAAATATATATATATATATATGTATATATATATATATGCATGCTTTTTCTAGTACCCTTCATTCATCCAACCAAAATCCAACTATATATTTAGATTTCGGTTGGATTTCGGTTACTAGTTTACTATATATATATATATATATATACACACACACACACACACACACACGCAAAAGAATATTGATTGCTTAAAAAATGTCAATGCAGGGGTGCCTGGGTGGCTCAGTGGGTTAAGCTGCTGCCTTTGGCTCAGGTCATGATCTCAGGGTCCTGGGATCAAGTCCTACATCGGGCTCTCTGCTCAGTGGGGAGCCCGCTTCCCTCTCTCTCTCTCTCTCTCTCTCTCTCTGCCTGCCTCTCTACCTAACTGTGATCTCTCTCTGTCAAATGAATAAATGAAGCCTTTAAAAAAAAATGTCCATGTAGTTTAAAACAAACGTTTTAAAACAAAACAGGTTTAAAACAGTTTAAAACAAATGTTCAAATAATATATATGAAAAAACAGCACTTAGTGGGAGTAAATGAAGTTAAACTATGTTGGGTATTCCATTGTTTGATAAGCAGTAAAAATATTAAGATACTAATAAAGGTACTTATTAAAATCTCTATGATAACTAAAAAATCATAATTATAGAAAGTCTAACCAAAAAGCTAATTAGTAAAAATTAAATTTAGAAAATTGACAAGTCAAATTAGGAAAGGAAGAATTTTTTAAAAATGAGGACTATATGGGACAGAAAGAAAATAAATGGAAAAATGACAGATTTCTACCCAACCATATTAGTAATTACATTAAGTGTAAACAGAATAAACATTCCAGAAACACAGAGATTGTCCAACTGGATCAAACAGGACCCAATAATATGCTATTTTCAAAAGACATATCTCAAATGTAAGAATACAGATAGGTTGAGATAAAAGGAAAAAAATAAACCACAGAAATACTGATGGAAAGGAAGGTTGAGTGATTATATTAATAGAAGTTCAAAGTAGACCTCAAGGCAAGAAATACTAGAAATAAAGAAGACACTTCAAAATGACATAATGGTTCAACCATAAATTATAATAATCCTAAAGTTTTATGTAACTAAAGGAGTTCCAGAATACATAAAGAAAAAGTTGAAAGAACTAAAAAGAAAAAAGCCACAAATCTACAGTTGTTGGTGGTGATTTTAAGATTCTCTTTTGTCATAACTGATAAAAACGGGGAGGGGGTCATTAAAATATTTGAACACAATTAACCAATTTGACCTTGGTGACACACAACACTAGTACCAACAAACTTTAGAATAAAAATTCTTTTCTAGTACACATGAAATACACCAATCTGACAAAAACTCCTTCAGCGAATTAAAAAGAGAGACAAAGAACACTTCCCAAAAGTTTTTATGAGGCCAGTAAACCTTGATACCAAAACCTAACAAAAATTTTACAAGAAAGGAAAATTATAAGTTCATATATCTCATCAGTAGATGTAAAAATCCTAAACAAAATATTAACAAATTAAATCCAATGCTATAATATGACAAAGTTGGTTTTATCTAGGAATGAAAGGATAATTTAACAGTGAAATCAATCAGTGGAATACATTATATAACATAATTAAAAACACAAACCAGATTATCTTAATAAATATTTGATAATATTAGATATTATCAAACTATCATTTGATAATATTTAATAGCCATTAATGACTTAGAAAACTAGAAATAGATGAGAACTTCCTTAATCTGATAAAGGTAGCTACAAAAACCTGTAACTCACATAATAATTGATGGTGAAATACTGAATATTTTCTTCCCTAAGTTAAGGATAAGACTACCACTCTTGGGGCACCTGGGTGGCTCAGTGGGTTAAGCCTCTACCTTTGGCTCAAGTCATGGTCTCAGGGTCCTGGGATCAAGCCCCACATCAGGCTCTCCGCTCAGCAGGGAGCCTGCTTCCCCCACTCTCTCTGCCTGCCTTTCTGCCTACTTGTGATCCCTCTCTCTCTCTCAAATAAATAAATAAAATCTTTAAAAAAAAAAAAAAAAGACTACCACTCTTTCCACTAACACTGTTCTAGAAGTCTTGGTCACTGTCACAAAGAACAACAAAGATGGGGTGCAAGTAAATGGATAGATATACATGTTAACAGAATGGAAGATTCTATATTGGGATGCCTAGATGGCTTAGTAGGTTAAGCATCTCCTTTCAGCTCAGGTCATGATCCCAGGGGAATGGAGTATCACATGAGGCCTCTTGCTGGGGGGGGGGGGGCCGAGGGGGGCGGAGCCTGCCTCCCTCCTTGCCTGCCGCTGCCCCTGCTTGTACTCTCCCTCATTCTATCTTCTGACAAATAAATAACAATTTAAAAAAAAAAAAAAAAAGACTCCATATTGTTAAGATCCCAATTCTCTCCAAATTGAAGTACAGCCTCAAGGAAATCCCAATGATAATACCAATAGATTTTTGTGTGGTAATCTGATTCCAAATGCATTTAACTGGGTCTTTTTTTTTTTTTTAAAGATTTTATTTATTTATTTGACAGAGAGAAATCACAAGTAGATGGAGAGGCAGGCAGAGAGAGAGAGGGAAGCAGGCTCCCCGCTGAGCAGAGAGCCCGACGCGGAACTCGATCCCAGGACCCCGAGACCATGACCTGAGCCGAAGGCAGCGGCTTAACCCACTGAGCCACCCAGGCGCCCCAAACTAAGTTTTCAAACAGAAAAAAAGCTAAAGAATGGTTTCAGTTCTTACAGAATGAAGAAAGATGAGAAACAGTCCTGAGGACCTTCAAACCCTAGATCCAATATTCCTAAGGCTTTATCCTGTATTTATGTTTTGTGAGATAGGTACCCCATTATTTTTATAATAAATTTCCCCTTTACTAAAGCTAGCTCACTTTGAATTGTCACTTGCAACCAAAACAATTCTGTGATAGACTGTTACTTTGATAACAGTGCTAACCATGCTTCCTAGTATTCCTGATCTCTTCCCACGAGAACTCTGGGCTAGGCCTGTGGTTACTTTGACCAATAAAATAATGGTTGAAATTGAAGCTATGCCAGTTTCAGGCCTATACCTTAACTGGCCTGGCAGCTTCTGCTTCCTCCCTCTCATAATGCTTGCTCTTGGAATACTTCTTGGAGACCAGCCATCACACCATGAGGCTAATGAATCAGCCATGTGGATAAATCCACATGTAGAACTGGCCATGGACAACAGTCCCATTTAAGCTTCCAGGTGACTGCAGTCATAACAGAACCCCAACTAATGCCTACAGCAGAACCACAGAGTTAATTCGTAGAAATGTGAGATACATTAAACTGTAGTTTTAAGCCACTAAATTTTGCATGGTTTTTAAATGCAAATTTTAACTCCTACAAAAGTTCAATTCACATGCAAGTAACTTGGAATTATACCTTCCTAACCCAGACTACATCTTGGTGCATGGACTGGCCAACTTTGGCTCATAATCTGTTTTTATAAATAAATGCTCGTGCATTTACATATTGTCTACTCTGCTACTGAATAGCTGTGATAGAAATCAAAAGGCCCACAAAAGCTTAAAATATTTACTATCAGCCCTTTACAGAAAAAAATTTGGTAAACCTAGCATATAGTACTTGGCAAGTGCTTTTAATATATAAATTACTAAAAATGTAAACCTACTCTACAGCCAACTCCTCATACTCAAAGGGTAGATGACACTATAAATATTTAGTAGTTTTAGCCTCACATGATGTAAAGCGGATCTCATGCTTGCCACAAGCTGAATGTTTGTCTTCTACTAAAATTCATTATGTTAAAACCTATCCCCACAGTGGGCTGGTGTTTGGAGGTGGAGCCTTTAGGAGATGATTAGGTCATGAGGATGGAATTAGTACCCTTATACCCTTATAAAAGAGACCTAGAGACTTTCTACTTTACCAATCCTAAATGCTGCTGTCCCCTACTCAAAGATAGAAGAAGATAGAAGATCTTTAGAAGATAGAAGAGGGTGCCTGGGTAGCTCAGTGGGTTAAGCTGCTGCCTTTGGCTCAGGTCATGATCTCAGGGTCCTGGGATTGAGTCCCACATCAAGCTCTCTGCTCAGCAGGGAGCCTGCTTCCCTCTCTCTCTCTCTCTGCCTGCCTCTCTGCCTACTTGTGATCTCTCTCTGTGTCAAATAAATATATAAAATCTTTAAAAAAAAAAAAAAGAAGAAGAAGAAGAAGAAGAAGATAGCTGTCTGTCAACCAGGAAGTAGACCCTCACTGGACATCAGATCTGCTGGTAACTTGATCTTGGACTTACCAACATCTAGAACCATAAAAAATAAATTTCTATTTTTTATAGGCCACCTAGTCTATAGTACTTTGTTACATTAACCCAAAAGGACTAAGACAATATTGATCTGGGTTGTATTGTTTGTTAACAAGTAAGGCTATAGTCATAATACTATATTAATCATGGACAGGAAAACAAGAGTAATAAAATCAGATCCACAATTACTTCACTGCTTATAAGTGTTCTTTCCTACTATAGGAGCTGGGGGTGGGGGAGGAGGGGTGTATCCATTTCAAGTTTCTCATATATTAGATATGACCCACTTCTGAATTGCATTAAGAATCAGAAAGGAATGAATGTTTAAGATGCATAGTTGACAGTTTTGTTTTTACCTAACAATACTTCACAGACCCATCTGCAGAAGAAGCCAAGTCCAATATTAACCTAAGTCAATGATTCTCAAACTTTCCTGCCAAAAATTATCTTTGGCAATGCTCTAAATTCTATAGATTTTCTTTTGGCATCTGTTATTTCATAAAGTACTTCTACCTTTTTACATTTAATATTCCTTTGCCTTATAACCCAACTCATTGTACTTCAATCCAAGCATAATAAGGCCTAAGCCTTAGATCTTTATCCCTGGGGTTCACTATTTTCCTCATCTACCAGTTAAAAATCTCTCTTCTACAAATCAACAATTACTGGTGCAGTTTTATTTTGCTCCCACTTTACCACCCTGTATCACTGCACCATTGTACATTTAAAACATTTCCACTTTCTTTTACTATAGAACTCCATAACACCACCACACAGGTGTATAGAGAGGCAGTTTTCTCCATAGATCTTAACATGCCTTAGAGAGTATCAGAAACCGTTGCCCATATATACTTCAGTTTCAACCTATCCCTCAAAAATATCAAATTTTTGTCATTAGTTACTACACTACAAATACCATCTTCTGACTTTAACAGTCCAAAACTCAAGTTAAAAATAAGAATTTAAGGGTGCCTGGGTGGCTCAGTGGGTTAAAGCCTCTGCCTTCAGCTCAGGTCATGATCCTAGGGTTCTGGGATCGAGCCCCACATTGGGCTCTCTGCTCAGCAGGGAGACTGCTTCCTTTCCTCTCTCTCTGCCTGCCTCTCGGCCTACTTGTGATCTCTGTCTGTCAAATAAATAAATAAAATCTTTAAAAAAAAAAAATAAGAATTTAGATCAAGGAGAACCCCTGTACAGTACTAATCTTTAAAGAAGCTCATTAAATTAAGTGCATTAAAATAGTGGGAAAATGGCATGAAGATAAACTGGCTAGATCAGATAGCTAAAAGCTGTACTGGTGGGGTGGCTGGCTGGCCCAATCAGTAGATCATGTGACTCTCGATCTCGGGATCATGAATTTAAGCCCTA
Organism: Neogale vison; assembly: GCF_020171115.1. Taxonomy (NCBI): domain Eukaryota; kingdom Metazoa; phylum Chordata; class Mammalia; order Carnivora; family Mustelidae; genus Neogale; species Neogale vison. The sequence continues at coordinate 34,617,831 of NC_058103.1, forward strand.
CGTCACATGTAGAGCTTACTTTAAAAAAATAATAATAAACACTGTATTGGCTGATTTCTACTACCATGTTTATAAAGGTAATTATTTTCAAATGTATTATAATACACAACAACAAACATTTAATGAGTACTTATTATGTGGGCATATTCATTAAACTTTTACAGTTTAAGCAGGCATTGGTATTATTTGCCATTTTACAGATGAGAAAAACATAGCTTAGAGAAGTTAAGTAACTCTAAAATTTTAACTTCATTTAACTTAGATATAAACCCAGGTAGTCTAATCCAGAGCCTACCTACTAGTCCAAGTATCTGTGTAAATCTAAAACAATATTGTTCATTAAAAGTATATGTCTGGGGATCTAAGTGGCTCAGTCAGTTAAGCATTCAACTCTTGATTTCAGCTCAGGTCACCATCTCAGGGTTGTGGGATGGAGTCCCACATTGTGCTCTGCACTCAGTGGGGAGTCATTTTGAGATTCTTTCCCTTTGCCCCTCCCCACCACTTACCTGCACCCCTCACACACCACCCCCGCCCCCGTAGCAGACCCGCACTCTAAAATAAAGATAAATAAATCTTTTTTTTTTTTTTTTAAGTAAAGGTCTTATTTTTACAATAGCTTTACTTTAAATATGTAAGCAAAATATTCACAACTTTTGGGGGGAGTATTATCATCTTTGCTTTCCAGATCTCTGGTAAATCTCTATTAATTAAAAAAGAAAATTGTAATACTTCAATACCTCTAAATCACTAGTATCCTTCTAAGCTTCATTTTGTGAACCAGTTATTACACCTACATGCATCTAATTTTTATTCTAAACTTTAAGCACTTTGCAACTTGAACTCTGTGGCATGTACTATTGAAGGAAATAAAATTACACGTATTATGCAGTGGAAGTAACGGACACTTATTTCCATTTATACTTGGCATGAATGTCAGTGTCTTTTTCTAACAATTTTTCCTATTTGAAGTAAGAAAGGCATTTCAGATCAATAACAGTGCTGTCAGTAACAGATTGCAGATAACATGAATACAAGCAATAAGAGAATGGTAAACATGAAGTATATTCTGAGTTTGGGATTAATAAGATTTTTAAAGCTGAAGGAGATTTTAGAGAGTATCTCTTAGACTTTACATTTCACAGATAAAGATACCAAACTCCTACTGGAAAAATCCAAAAAAGAACTTGATCCTGTATTCTTTCCCATGTACTAATTACAGAACCAAGACTGGTCTGTCTATCGCTTCTTGGCCTTTTGACTAAGATCAAGTGAAGACTGGTCTGTCTAGTTTAGGCTATTACAGATTTTCTGAATAAGAGAATACATTCAGCCAGTATATTAATATGGGGGGAAATACACACACACATACACACTCTCACACACATATAGACACGATATATATATATATATATATATACACACATATATATATACACACACATATATATATACACAAATCTAAAAAGAATTAATTTTCCCAATATAAATTATTATAGGTAACCAATACTTCTACCGAAAAAAAGCTAAAAGAATAAATATAAGGGTCTTACATAGACTTCCAGCAGACCATTTGCAGGGGAAAAACCACTATTTCCCAAAGAAGTGAATTCTGGTGTGCCTTGAAAAAGTGTTCCATTCTCAAAGTTCCAGAAACACTAGACTAAATAAAGTTCACCAGGATCCACAACTGTAATATTACTCACATCTTTAATATATTAATATGTTTTAATATACTAATATTTTTAATATCTCCAAAAGAAGGGATAAGTTATATAGCACTTCCCAAATTAACTTGAAAACAAAAACCTCGGGCGCCTGGGTGGCTCAATGGGTTAAGCCGCTACCTTCGGCTCAGGTCACGATCTCAGGGTCCTGGGTTGGAGTCCCGCATCAGGCTCTCTGCTCAGCAGGGCGCCCGCTTCCTCCTCTCTCTCTCTGCCTGCCTCTCTGCCTACTTGTGATCTCTCTCTGTCAAATAAATAAATAAATAATCTTTAAAAAAAAAAAGAAAGAAAGAAAAGAAAAACCTCTTCACACCATACCTATTATAACATCTCCCAGAGAAATGCTGCTAAAACAAAATTTAGAAAACAAATAGTAAAATCTAACTCTATTACATGTACACTACTGTTCTAAAATGTCCTTAGATAAGCATTTATATACACAGCATGAAAAAGTTGAACTCAGTTAATTAACATATCAATTAGTCACTATTGATATTAGGGGACCCTGAATTTAACCCACTATTTCTCACACCTTAACTTGCTCCAGTTCGAGTTTGTAACTATCTGCCAGAGAACCATTTTCACTGAACAAACAGGAGAAAAAGGAAAAGGGGAAGATATAATAAACTACATTCTTAGGAAAAAGGAAAAAAGAAAGCAAAAAGGCGTAAGACTTCAGGGAACTCCTACAAGAAGAATTTTCTGCCCAAGCACACTTTTCCCTTCCTAATAGCAGTACCTCCACTTCTTTGGAAGGCTTCCCTTTCCCCTTTCTAAGAGGTTCTGGTGAGGCTGCCTGTTTAGTGTCCCACTCCTAGGATAGACATGTGATACAGACCTGGCTAACCACAGCCCAAATTCTCCTAGTTATAATGATTGACTCAGAGATGGACATGTGGGCCAAGTCAGGTAAAAGAGCAACTACATGAAGGAAATCAGCTTGCACCATGCTCAGAAAAACAAAGCACTGAAATGGAGAATAAGGATTCATGATTAAGGGGTGCCTGGTGGCTCCCTCAGTTAAGCATCTGCCTGCAGCTCAGGTCATGATCCCAGAGCCCTGGAAACAAACCCCACATGGGGCTCCCTGCCCAGCAGGGAGCCTATTCTCCCTCTCCCTCTTCCCCTCCCCACTCTCGCTATCTCTCCTTCTCTCAAATAAATAAATAAAATCTTTAAAAGGAAAAAAAGAATTCATGATTACATTAATTCCCTAAAGGGAGTTCCTCCCCTATACTTCATGCCTATGTAAATTAATAACTTCCTGTTTTAATGTAAGCTAATTTTGAGCTCTGTATCTGTCATTTGCAATAAAAAGGTCCTAATCCACATATGTAATTCAAGAAAGAGATCTTAAAAGAACTTGTAAAGATTAAAAAAAAAAAAAAAAATGGGTGCCTAGATGGTTCAGTCATTAAGCGTCTAGCCTTAGGCTCAATCCTGGGATCCAGCCCCTCATCTGGCTCCTTGCTCTGCGGGAAGCCTGCTTCTCCCTCTCCCACTCCCTCTGCTTGTGTTCCCTCTCTCACTGTGTCTCTCTTTGTCAAATGAATAAAATCTTTAAAAAAAAAATTAAAAAATTAAAAAACAAAAAAGGGGGTAATATTAATTACAATTAGTACATTCTTTTTGGAAGGTAAGTTTGTAATTTCCATCAAAATTTTAAAATTCATATACCATTGACCTAAAAATTATAGTAACTGATCTCACATTTAAAAACAGATCACAAATATACAAAGATAAAATGTATAATGTTAACTGTCTACAACATCTGTCACAGTGAAAAATTAGAAATTTGGAGGGTTGATGATTAAATACCACATATCTTATGATGCAATATGATAGACCCATTAAAAGGAAAAAATGTATATGAACTTATTGCTACATGCTAAGGAATATAACATAGTGATTAAGAGCTTATACTTTAAGAAAAGACTACATGGGTTTAATTTGCAGCTCGGACTTTAACTTTGCCTCTTAACCCAGTAATTTGGGTAAATTACTTAATCTCTCTGCTATAATTTCCTCAACTGTATAATTTCCTCAACTTTAATCATAAAGATTAAATGAATTAATAGGCTCTATAACAGGCTCAGAAAAAATATTTCACATTTGGTAAGCTCTGAACAAAGTTAACTATTATTTTCACTAATACTAAAAGATGTCCAAGACATGCTAGAAAGGAAGGGAGGTGCAAAATACTATGAATAAGCAAGGGTTACAAATTCAAAGGACTATAGATCTAGGCAGAAAATATAAATAGGTTAAATGGGAATTGTGAGAAACTGGAGAATACATGTCCTATTTCCAGGGACAACCACTCTAACCAACTATTGTCATGTGAGAAAGAGGCTACAGTGTTGCTGAATTTTAAAAAGTTAAAAATACGGGTTTATACGAAATATACCTCTTTTAAATGTTAGAAACATACTTTTTTAAAAAGATTTGTTATTTTAGAACGAGAGAGAGCGAACATGCAAGTGGGGGCAGGAGTTGAAGGAGAGAATCTTCAAGTAGACTCCCTATTGAGCATGGAGCCTGAAATGGGGCTGATTTCACAATCCATGAGATTATGACCAGAGCCAAAGAGTCAGATGTTCAAACAACTGAGCAACCCAGGTGCCCCAGAAAAATACTTTTTGTAAAAACACAGCAGGGGTCTAATGAAACATGTACTGGTCAGTTATGGCCATTGGTATGCCAATTTGCAGACTCTGATGTAATAAATATGTGCTTGTATATAGAATAAACAAAATTAAAAAATCTTAAAAGTGATTAACACTAGAGAAAGACTGGGAAAGTAGAGAGATAGGGCTTAATTCGCACTTTACCTTTCCATACTGTTACATACCTTACAATACAAATATACTCCACAAGTCTGTAAACTCATTTAAAACATTGTAAGAACTTAGAAGATGTCCCACTTGCGACTAAATTGAAATCCAATTACTATTGTGGGGATATTAATTTTATCAAAGCATAATTTTTAAAATTTGCATTAGAATCAAAATTCACTATTGACTCGTTGAAGTGGAAGCAGAATAGGGATCACATTTTTTAAATGTTTCACCTTTTTTTTTTTAAGATTTTATTTATTTATTTGTCAGAGAGAGTGAGCGAGCATATAGCAGGGGGAGCAGCAGCCAGAGAGAGAAACAGGCTCCCTGTTGAATAAGGAGCCCGATGTACAACTCAATCCCAGAACCCTGGGATAATGCCCTGAGCAAAATGTTAAGTTAATTCCAAGTATACTTTTTTCTTAATGTTTGTAAAATAACAAGAAAAGAACCTAACAGTACATTTCTATTTAGCACTCAGACTGTACTTGGTCTCTTCCTTTCACAAGCTTTTGCATTTTTATTAGAATTTTCAGTATCAGGCAGACACAATTAGCCATGATCCTGAAATCTCAAAGTACAAAGAAACAAGCAAATTTCTTTTGGTCTTATAGTAATACCATTCATCCTCTGATGCCCTCAACCCAAAAGTGAAAACAATTATTCTTTAGACCTGCAAGTCTAACTAGATGTCCTATCATATATAATTCTTAGCAAGGTTGTTTAGGTGCTTCCCAAGGGTATAGTAGGTTAGAAACTAGAAGATGAAGGGCAACTTATAACAGTTATAAGAATTAAATAACGTGTCAAGTGCTTAGCACAAAGAGAACATATGTATACCATGTATTATAGGCCTGATAAATGTTACCTATATTTACTTAAACCCAAGTGAAAAAAAAAAAATAATTAAATTATGTTCAGTATATTCTTACAAAACAGGAAATATATAATGGTTTAAAATTTTGAGCCAAAAATGGCTTGACATGAACATAATTTTGGCATTTATGCCTATCTACATCAAAAACAAAATATAGTAGTACTTTTGCAACATAAATGAAGCATGAATTTGTCAGTGTCCAACTTGACTAAACAAGGTCTTCCTACTAATGCTAAAATAAGCTACAAGAGGACAAGGACTATATCTTACTCACCGCTGAATCCCTTACTTTAGCACAGAGCCTGGCACATAGTAAGTGTTAAATACTGAATACATTATTTCCTTTGTTCTTCACACTATCCCTATTAGATAAGCATAATTACCCCCATTCAAAGCGAAGGAAACAAGTAAAATGTAATTAAGTGTCTTGAAAGTGACTGAGGTGACTCAGTCAGATAAGCAACCAACTCTTGATCTCAGTACAGGTCTCAATCAGTTATGAGTTCAAGCCCTGCACTGGACTCTATGCTGGGCATGGAGCCTACTTCGAAAAGAAAAAGGAAGCAAGGGCACCTGGATGGCTCAGGTGGTTAAGCACCTGCTTTCTACTCAGGTCATGAATCCCAGGTCCTGGGATGGAGCCCCACATCCAGTTCCCAACTCAGCAGGGAGTCTGGTTCTCCCTCTCTACCTCTCCCGCTGCTTGTGCTTTCTCTCTTTCAAATGAATAAATAAAATCTTTTTTTTAAAAGAGGAGGGAGAAGGAGGAAGGTAGGAGGGGAGGAGGGGGAGGAGGAAGGAGAGAAGGGGTAGAAGAGATAAAACTTTTGATTCCTATTTTATGCTATTTTGCTATTTTGACTATCAGAACTAACCTTCAAAATAACATTTTCAGAATTTATTCAACCTACAAGTTTTTCATTTGTTAAGATGACATTTTTAAAAATTACTATAAAATCACTCTAAAATAATCCTCATACAGACTTGCCCATCAACTAAGAAACAATATGTCAAATCTGATAGCATGCAAATGTTTCAAATACACATTATCAGTATCTTCCTCTTACAATTTATAGAAAAATACTAACCCCCTGAACTGTCTTCTTAGTAATAACAGTGAATATCTGATTTACCTAAATATTTCTGGGTAGCTGATTCTTAAGCCACTATATAAATGTCACACCACCCAATTTTTTATTAGACATCTTCTATGCAATTACGTTATTAAGAGGTAAAGCACACAATCAACTGTTTCAAGAACTTTAAAATCTACTTTACCTAAGATGTTTATACATGAAGCTGTTAGCAAACTATATCAAAGCAACATACGATGAGGAAAGGAGTAAAGATTATTGAATATATTATCCAAGTTAGACATATAGAGTAGACATTTTCACATACATTATCTCAGTTCTTACAACTCTGTGAAGTAAGTATTGCCATCTTCATTTTGGAGACGGAAACTGAAATTCAGAGAGATTAAATGACTTCCCAAAATAAAGAGCAAATCTGGGTCTGAAATCCAAGTCTCTTCGACTCAAAAGTCCTTTTTCTTTCTTTTTTTTTTCTTTTTGTCTTTTAACTACATCTTGCAGCTTTCCACATATACATGATTATAGGGTATAGATAACATTTTTTTTAAAAGATTTTATTTATTTACTTGACAGACAGAGATCACAAGTAGGCAGAGAAGGGAGGGGAGCAGGCTCCCTACTGAGCAGAGGGCCTGATGCCGGGCTCAATCCCAGGACCCTGAGACCATGACTCGCAGGCAGAGGCTTAACCCACTGCGCCACCCAGGTGCCCCCAGGGTATAGACAACATTTATAAATACTGCAGGAAAACAAAGAAAGACATCATTGTAGAGGATAATTCCTAGGATTTTGTTGAGGAAGGGAGGCTTAAGCTGAGTCTGAAATTAAGTGTAGAAGTGAAACTACTGATAATAAAAAGAAGATTACTAAGGCCACAAAAATTTCTAAATTTCTAAAAAAAAAATCTAAATATTGTTCCTTCAGTTATACTGACAGGACTTAATCTCTAAAATTTTTATCTTTTCTTCCATTCTAATTCTATTGCTTTTTTTTTCCTCTATAATCTACCTTCTTCCATAATGATCTCATTATAGAGACAAAAAGTATTAACTAAGTCTAATACCCTATATTTCTCTTTCCAGCTGTTCAAGATGCTAAAGGATAGAAACATACTGCCATGAACTTAAAGCGATCTTAGAGAATGACTCCTTTTGGTTAGTGGTAAGAAAAGCTAAGAGAGAAATTTAAGTAATATTAAGACTTTACTAGCCAAACTAGCATTAGAAAGTGAGTCTTCTAAGTGTTCTTCCTATGAACCAGTGCTCCTTAAATTTTTGGTGCCAAAGTACCAATAACAGAGAAGACTGATGAGGTCTGGAGTTATATAATGGGTTCACTTGAAATTTCTTTGAAGTTTCTAATTTTATCTTAACAGTTCACATGAATTCCACACCCTGTCCTAATTTACTCATACTTATCTTAATATTAAGGTGATTTAAATTACATACTCTCAGAACTGACCCTTCAAGAATTATTACATTGGTCCCCCATAGCTTAGATTCTAAGGCTTAGAATCCTTGAAGAGTATCCCTTGACACAATGTCATGCACCCAACAGGAGAAGCAGGACACAAATTGTGTATTGCTCCTTTTTACCACATCTCATTTCTTTGCTCCTTTATTTTTCAAATTAGTTAATTTTTTTAAAGCATAGTAAGTTTTATTCCATTCTTTCAAAATGCATACTTACTGGTAAAACTATAAAAATTGTTGGGGTTGTTTATTTTCATTATAAAATTTTCAAGAAATTTTACTTAATTAAAATTAATTAGTTAAATACAAATTCACTTAGGAATGCATTAGACAACCTGGATAGACTTCTACATGAAGTTACTTTACCAGACTTTTGCTTTTGGGCTGGTTACTCAAATATTATGATTCCATGCTGTCCATATTAACTATAGTCCCAATTACTTTTGAGCAGGTTAAATAATCTTTTCTTCAACCTCGGTATTTATCATCTCTGCCCAGATGTGAAAGAGAAAATCCCCTGTGGTTTTATTAATTTCTTTTTTAGGATCTCTCTCTCTCTCTCTCTTTTTTTAACAGCTTAAATTCCAAATGTTTTCTTGTTCTTCAATCCTATTTACAGGAACAAAGTATAGGTTTTACCTATTTTACTTACTGTTTCCAAAAGCACCCTATTCACCTTAAATGGGAATCTATCACCAATAAAAATAAAAATAGATTCTTATTCATCATTTCCCCTCAGCAATAAACTGCTGATTCTCCACTATACACCTCAGTTACTGTCAAACAGTCATATGTGGTTTTAATATAGTTAAAACTCTTAATATGTAACAACATACGTACTAATAATTTAGAAGTCTTTAGCCAGTGATGATAGTAGTATATACATTAGTAATTAACTTAACATGTTATTTCCTACTTTAGCTAAACATTTAATTCTCTAATACATTGGTTCCAACCAAAAATTCAGGAAGGAATGACCTAGTTTGAGACACAGCATTCTTTTTAACAATGATCATACAGATCAATATTGGTATGTTTGCCAAAACACAGAATTCCATTTGGTAGGATCCAGATTTGGTTTGCAATACTAATTTGCCTACTTAAAGACAACACCTATTCTCAAACCAGGTATATAAATATATCTTTATCACTAAATAGGCTTTTCAGAAAACATATGAAAACTTATTATGTACAAGGATAAGCTTGAGGAATGAAATAAAAATAAATGCTTGAACAACTCTAGACTTAATTTGATTATAATCTCCTAGGCTAAAGGGTTTTTTTTTTAATATTTTGAATAACTATTTATGAATGACTAAAATACTCCCTATAAGCAACAAATATTTTTGATGCTCTATTTTATAGTCTTTTATCTCTCTTACCAGTCTTATATTTGTTCTAATATCTTTTGTTGATTACAGATCTAAAGCTTAGTGCAATAAAAATGTATACTACTGGAGCAAAAAAAATACTTCAAAATGCTCTTTCTTAAAAATTTGTATCTTTTTATCATCCATACTACTGTTAGTGAAAATTTAAGTAATGGATTATCATCTTTAGCTAAGTGCTAAATACGCTAGTACTGAACATTAGCAATAGCTAATACAATATTAAATAGCCAATGGAGTATCACCTATCTCATTCTACATTATATAAATGCACATATTCATTATTTTCCTGATGTTTCTGTGGAGCTCTTACAGTGGTAGAATTACGGTGCTCTCCTAATAAACAGTTCTCATTAGAAAAAGTAGATGAAAAGTGACACATTAAAATATGATTCTGCTATGTAATTGTTAAGACTGGCAATAAGTACAATTACTACTAATGTTATTGGGGGGGCAGGAATCTTACATTTGCCCTACATCTTGTTTCTAGCTTCAGAGCAGCAAATATCTCTTTATTTGCCTCATGCATCATCACATTACGTTTAGTCTCTGTTACAAATAGCAAGAGAAGAAGAAAACATTAAAAACACATATACTAAAAACTAGATCTCATGTCACCAAAGATCATATAACACTCATTTCTAGCAATCAACATAAGACAGTTATTAATATAAAGATATTGTTCTTACAGATAGCAATAACTGTCAACCTAAAATGTTTCCATGATAACCAATTTTTATATATATAAACAAACCCACTTTCCTGATGAAAAATAATTTGTATAACTAAAATAGCCATGTCACACTAATTATTATAATCTAATTTCCTAGTCCAAAATGATTCAAGAATCATCAAGCAAAAGAGAAATATCATTGCTAAATACTGTCCTACCACTGTTTCAAAATTCTAATATTATTTGAGGAGAAGTTGCAACAGACTGCATACATTTATTTGTAAAATTCATAGCTGAGATGAAGACTAAAAAAATCTAAAGGATCAATAGTTTCAAAATATAAATATTATCTCTCAACAGATAATTTTTTAAAATGCCACAAAGAAAGTCAATTGAAGGCTTGGAGAAATGGCAATACAATTTCACCAAAATACAAACACATTGCAAAATGTGTGCAAGGTGGGGAACCTGGGTGGCTCAGTCATTAAGCAGCTGCCTTCAGCTCAGGTCCTGATTCCAGGGAAGAGAGCCCAGCATCTGGCTCCCTGTTCAGTAGGAAGCCAGCTTCTCCCTCTCCCACTCCCCCTGTTTATATTCCCTCTGCCGCTGTCTCTCTCTGTTAAACAAATAAATAAAACCTTTTTTTTTAAAAAAAGTGTGCATGGGTAGACAATACTTTCAACCACCTTTGTAAAATAGATAAAATACTTAGAATCACTATTATGACCTTTAAGAAAGCCACAAACTGCAACTCATAAAATCACAGTTTTAAGTGTGGCCTCTTAATTCAATTTTCTTAAGTATGAAATAATAGTACTTCAGTTCAATAAAAAAAAAACCTTCACACAGTAAAACTAAAAAAAACTAAAGTTCTAAAAGACACAAAATACACAATATAACCTCATTTTTGTATTTTTTTTCTTGCACAAAATCACAAGGAATGTCAAGACCATAAGTTGTCTATAATAAAATCCTCTCATTGCAGACTGAGGGCTGGTGCTCCTTCCTTTGATTCTTCTGTTTCCAGGCTCCACCACAGAAAAGACAATAACTTTTCAAGTAAAAACATCAGTTATTTCTGACTTCAAATATCCATTTTATCAGCACATCCAATTGTCCTCTATTACCACTTCTCCCAAATCCATCAACTTCCTTTTTGTTCCTTCACTTACATCCTTATTCTTGACCCGAGACCTTTCCCCCTAACTACTGTACCTCATTTTCATGAGACAGCTTCTCCAGATTACCTTTAATTCACTGCCAAAGTTATCTTCTCTCCTTGACATTTTGCCTATGCCACCCACCTATTCCACCTAAGCTTTTCAAGGTCTTTGAGTTACATTTTTATTCTGCTCAAGAGCCTCATCCTCACAAATATATTCATTTATAAGGTTGCCACTGACTTTCAACTCCCCTTTAAAATGCCAGTTTCTTCTTATCTTTGGTAAATTAACCAAATTCTCCCTTCAGGTAGTTAGTTATATTTGCTCCTAATGCTGAAATGGAATTCCTTTTACATTTTGCCCCCAAACACACAAGTAATTTATTTAAACAATTGTAACACAGTAGTTACATACATTGTTTCTTTAGTTGTTTGCATATCAGTGTTAGCCCTATTGTACTGCAGGGATATAGATAAGGGCTGTATCTTTCAAAGTATTCTATATAGGCACCTACTGTGTTACTTGACCCAGGCAAGATGATTCACTATATAAAACTCTTACAGAAAGCTTAAATGAGCAAAAGAAAATATGATTCTTCTTTAATCTCTGTGGTTTAACTTTAAAACAGCTTTGACCTTTCATTTCCATGGACAGATGAAATACTTTGATTTCTATAACGCTTCACTATTACTACTCTATTAATTTTCAAAACCGGCTGGAATTTAAAATGCAAGTTGAAGGTTGATATAGGCTATACATTTTTACATTCCACGATTAGATTCTTTGAAAATCAGCAATGTCAACTCTAAGAATTCTAATACAACTGAATCTTCACACAAGGCAACAGTTTCAGCACCAAAAGAAGAGAACAGCGTATCATTTGATGTTGGGGGAGGGGGGATTTCCCTTTCCCTGCAACTGGTTTAGACTAGTTTCTCTATCCAGGGGCTTCTGATTAACAAACTGGATTCAAAATTAACAACTGGAAAGCATACCAGGGCAAAGCAACCCTTTTACTTAAAAGAGAAGAAGGGGTGCCATGGGTACACCTTTTCATAAAACTCAGCAGCCAAAATTAAGCTTAGCACTCAGTATCTACAGAGATTTTTTTTCTACCTAATAAAAGCAAGTCTCATTCAATTTAGACCCTTCCCGAGCACCGTCTCAACCTGTCAGAATTTGACAAGAGAAAAAAAAAATTAAGAAGTGACGGGCGGGGGACGAGGGAGACACAAGGATTCCCGTCTACATCTCTTCTTTTTCAGAAATCACATCAGTGTGTCTTGAATTTCCTTCACTCCAAACTAAGCCCTTAGATTCCAAATATAGTTCCTTAACCCCCACCTCGCCACTGAATTACACATAAACCTTGCCAATTACAGAACCACAGCAGAAACCCCTACAAATTGGCTTGCTGTTCATCTCGGAAGTCATGCCCTGCAGCAACTGCCTATCGCCGAACTGAGGGATATTACCCAAATACAACGCAACGGAATCAGACATGCAGAGCACACACAGCTCCTGCGAGTGAGGGAAACGAGACCCAGGAAAAGTGCGCTCCTCACAAGCCTTGGGACCTTTGGGGTGGGGGTGGGGGTGGGGGTAGGGGGGTGGGTTCCAGAAGGGAGAAGAACAGAGTAGCCCAAGTCGGGGAATCCTACCCTCTCAAGTAAAAAGCCCCAGCCGCAGGGTGCAGTCCGTCCCTCTAAGAAAGGGAAGAGGCGGGCAGAGGGCCCTTAGCTCCGAGAGGCGGAACGCAGACACTTTCCGAGGTCTGGGTGCAAGCGATCCCCCAACCTCTCGAAAGAGACAATGGGTGTCCCACGGGTGACTGAGGGGATGCCCCGCTGGCCAGGGGCAGTCTAAAGCAGAGCGGAGTTTCGCCTGATACTCATCCGTGTCGTGTCCGGCGGGTGCCCAGGGCAAGCAAAGCTAGAGGGGCTCGGGGCCGCTGGGATAGGGGGAGGGGAAGGAGGGAGTGGAAATGGGAATCCCCCCTCTCAGAGACGAGCATTAGCGGAGGAAGCGCGCCGGCCAGTCAGAGCGGCGTGCTTCTCTCTGCGGAGCCGGGATCCCGCCGCCTGCACCGGCAGCAAGGAGCCCTGCAGCGCCCGCTGCACCGGCCCCTCAGTCCCCCGGGGCCAGGGACTTCGGCTGCGAAGGCACTGAGGCCTGACATCCCACGGGCCGGCTCCAGCTCCCGGAGGGGGCCCGCAGGAACACCCCAACCTCTGTCAGCTCTCCGCGGTTGTAAAACGCCCCCCCCCGTCCCCCTCCTCAGCCTTCCCTCCTCCCGAGGCCGCAGAGAAGAGTCACCACAGGCGACATGCCTGAGACTAGTCGGGGACAGCGGCCGCGGCGGTCCCGCACCTCCCTCCCGGGTTACCTGTGAGCACTCCGACACGGATTTGATGGTCGTGGTTAGTGAGGATCATTCCCTCGGTCGCCATGTTTCCCAGCGCAGTCACCGCACTGACAGGAGCCGGGAGAAGCCGGAGCCCGGAGCGCGCGGGCCGGGAGCGCGCTCGCCTCGGAGAGCGCGAGAGCGAGAGCGCCCGGGGAACTCGCGAGGAGCGGAGAAGGAGGGGGAGGCGGCCAGGCTCTCCGCGGCCTGCGCAGGGTAGAGGCCGGGCCGGGAGTGCGCGAGTCCGCTGAGTGGGGGGGCGGAGTCGGGGCGCGCGACCCCGAGTCCAGATCGGAGGCGGCTAGCTGCGGGCGGGGACCGCGGTGGCCGCAGAGGGAGAGTGCGCGTAGGCGTCCGAGTACGGCCGTTGAGACCCAGACCCGCTAGATAGCAGGAGAGTGAAGGGAAAGGAGTGCACACGCTCGGACGGTTGCGGGGGCGGACTCGGGGACAGGGGCGGAGCCACACCGCGAGGCGTGGAACTCGTGGAGAGTGAGGGGAGGTGTGAGAGCCCGGCTGCGGAGTACTGGGAGCGGGAAGGAGGCAGCCCAGCCCGAAAAGGACAGGGGAACGCTCTTGGGCGCGCGAGTAGCGCCGGATTGGCTGGAGAACGCGGAACGGGTGCGCGCGAGACAAGAACGCAGCCTCGACCGAGCCCCAGACAGAAGCAATCCCCTGCCGAGCCGGCGCCTTGTCTTTTTAGCGCCGCGGGGCAGCTCTCGGAGCCGCCGAGCGGCTCTCCCAAGGGGACGAGGGAAGGACTCCGCTAGCTGGGCCTCTCTTCCAAGCCCTGGGGCGCGAGCAGCCCGACCCTCTGAAAACACCAGGGCACCTGGAAGTGACTTAGAAAGCTCCATGGTGGCACAACAGTGGCCGCTGAGCCCGCCGTGGATGAAGGGAGTTATCCTGTCCCGCCTCACCTTCCCGCTTGCTTCCTTAGTCTGCTCGCACTGCCGGAGGATATCCGCTTCTCCTGTGCTTTAGGATCCCATCTCCAAGTCGAAACCCACGAGACGATCCTCACAAGCGAAGCAGAGCCTCTTGAATGGAGATACCTGGCTTTTCCCCCTCCCGCTGCCCCCTGGTTTCGTGGCCTTACGCTTCATCACCACGGTCTCTGCTTTTAGATCAAAAGCACCAATCTTAGAGAACGAGAAGAACGTGTTCCTTTCCCCTGAACCACGATCGCAAAATTGGAAGTAGAACTCAGGCCGTGACAAATGACAGATCTGAGTATTTGTGGGATGTGAAATCACCATGAAAATAACTTCTGTTGCCACTTATTTTCACGTATCTTTCAAAAATTGTGTTCTTAATCACCTGTGGCTATTTCACATCGGTTCCTTAGTTCCTATCTTACTAGCCCTTTCAACTTCTGAATTAAAAAATAACGCACAGGGGCGTCTGGGTGGCTCAGTGGGTTGGGCCGCTGCCTTCGGCTGAGGTCATGATCTCAGGGTCCTAGGATCGAGTCCCGAGTCGGGCTCTCTGCTCAGCGGGGAGCCTGCTTCCTCCTCTCTCTCTGCCTGCCTCTCTGCCTACTTGTGATCTCTCTCTGTCAAATAAATAAAATCTTTAAAAAATATATAAATAACGCATATATTTTTTTTTCACTTATGTTCTCAGTCATGGTAAAAATCTGGAAAGCGTGAGAATGAAAAGCAAAGTGTCAAAAATGTATACTCATCGTTTGTACACAATTAAAATCTCAGCTGATTTGGTGGTTATGTTTTTTGTTGTGCCATTGGAACATGGAATTGTCCTCTAACTTAAAATTCATAGTGTTCTGTGTTTTAAATAATGGGAATACAAAGGAGATGATGGGTGAAATTAAGGTGGGATTTAAAAAGTAGTAAAATTTCTTTTGAGTATGTGTATTGCCAGTATTTTTGACAGGTTAAAAATTGAAGCCAGATCATAAAGCCACTTCCTTTAATAATCTATCACCACAGAGCCTGGTGACCAACAGATTCTTAATTAGTTTCATATGAGAGAGATAATGAAATGTGAAAGTATGTCCAAGAAAATGTTTTTCCTCAAACTAAAGATGAAGAGCAAATAGTTGATGACATTGCTACCTTTCCAATCTATCTTATTACCTACAACACCCTCAAATTTGAAATGATTTTAAAATGTCTTGAATTTTTAGAGAGAAATTCTAAACCTGGCTACTAATAGGTTCTATAACCTTAAACTAAGTTGGGGTTTTTTAAGGTTGCAGACTATATAAGCACCCTTTAAGTTAAGTGGTTGTCTCAATAAATACCCTCTCAGAATATTCTGTAATTATTCATGGAAAGAAACTGATATTTTTGTTTCACAATAAATAACAGAAAACAAGAGACTTTAGACAAACCATGAGACTCTTAACTATAGGAAACAGAGGGTTGCTGGGGGGGGGTGTCGCTGGGAGGATGGGGTAACTGGGTGATGGGCTTTAAGGAAGTCACTTGAGGTAATGAGCACAGGGTGTTAACCTCTGAACCTAGTAATACACTATAGTTAATTAAATTGAGCTTAAATTTTTTAAAAGGTAGAAAAAATGAAATAAAACAAGGGAATTTCTTTTTTTTTTTTTTTTTTTTTTTAGATTTTATTTATTTGACAGACAAGATCACAAGTAGGCAGAGAGGCAGGCAGAGAGAGAGAGGGAAGCAAGCTCCCCACTGAGCAGAAAGCCGAATGCAATGCAGTAGGATGGGGGGGCTCAATCCCAGGACCCTGGGATCATGACCTGAGCTAAAGGCAGAGGCTTTAACCCACTGAGCCACCCAGGAGCCCCAAGGAAATTTTATATAAAAGTAATAATGGTGAAATTTAATTGGGAAAGGTGAGAATTAACTTTAAAGCATATGGAGGTTTGTTTGCTAAAACTACTAAAATAGCTGAAAAAAGTAATATTAATAGAACTGAGCTGAAAGACTACTAATATGTGCTTGTTTTTCAACAATTTTGCTCAAGTATATTCATCTCTGCTGAATTTAGCAATCTATAATAAAATTTGCACCTTACTGTCTAACGTGACTTTTCTTTTACTTCTGGTTATTGAATATTGCAGTATACACATATTTTTTTACTCCTGTTTTATAGTATGACATTTCTTCAAAATTCATCCTGGAATCAAGCATTAAAACAGAAAAATTTTCAAACCAAGTTAAGAAGAGAGTAGCATTCCTGAATATTGACAAATGTCTCAGGACTATACTGAGGGAAAGGGGAAAACAAGAAATGAAAAAGAGTTTGTGCATAAAGAATTAGCAGTGCCCAAGGATTCACTTTCTCTAAAGGTTTTAATGAAAACTATAGGAGTTTACATTAACTAAAAATTAACACAAGAGATAGGTAAACATCTGGCTTTCATAGTGACTTTCATTATGAAGATGAAAGTTTATCTGTAGAAATTATGGTAAAGGCTGAATTTTTTCTAATAAGAGTGTGTTTACACTTAGCCCTCCTAGTACTTTAGTGTTCCTGTGGCTAATAATTTCAGTATCCAGTAAAAACTTACCGGCTTTTCTGGGGTCAGACTCTCCTCATTGACATTAGACGTGAACAAGAACAAATTTGGCAAAAAATTATTCTTCCTCTAAAGCTTATTCCATTCTTGCCCTTTCCTGATAAGCTAACAGCCACATTTAAAACTGACTCAATTAAAAATGGGTGCAACACTTTGAATATATTTAATGCTACTGAATGGTTAAAATTGTAAATTTTGTTCTGTGTATTCAGCACAACAAAAATGAGTGCAAGGTGAAATTCTGGTTGATTTTAACCTATTATTTTCCTCAAAGGAAGCTTGATTATAGTCAAGATGAACTTTAGATTGGCTGAGTTAGACAATGTATTAGTTCGTAGGGCTGCCATAACTATCACTGGGTACCTTAAAACAACAGAAATTTATTCTCTCAAAGTTCTGGAACCCAGAAATCTAAAAAGAAGCTGTCAGCAAAGCCATGCTCTCTCTGAAGGATGTAGGGAAAAATTCTTCTCTGCCTCTTTCTAGCTTCTAGTAGTTGCCAGCAGTCCTTATCATTAGGTGGGTTGTAGCTGCATGGCTTCAATCTTTGCCTCCCTCACCACATGGCCTTCTTGTCTATGTGTATTTTCACTTGGACTTCTTGTAAGAATATCAGTCATTCGATTTAGGTCCCACTATAATCCAGTATGATCTCTGTTTAACAAATTATATCTACAAAGACCCTATTTCCAAATAGGTTACATTCTGAGATTCTCGGTGGGTGTGAAATTTGGGGGTTGGGGGACACTATTCAAGCCAGTACAGGCAACGACAAAGGTTCAAAGAACGACAAAGTTTCTTTAAAAGCTGGGATTTAGAAATTAGACACATGCTTAGAGGAAAACACACTCTACAGTAGAGAATACTGGGGAAATTTTTAACATTTGAACTAAATGGCCTAATGCTTTTCCCCACAAGAGCAGTTTTCTAAATTAGAATTTTTCAAAGTCTAGTAAGATCAATTTATACATTCTTACTAATGAAACTGACATTTTGCTGTTAGTTTTGATGCCTTTGTTGTCTTTTAGTGAAGCTGGGCCTCCACAGTCATCCACGGAATTTGGTCGCACTTATTTGAGAATAATTAGGACAGTGTTTTCCAATGTCTGCCATGTTTATAAAAATAAATTTGAACTTTTCTTGGGCTTTTGATATTATATTTCTGCTACCCAAATTTTTGCTTGAATAATTTTGTGCCCTGGTCCTTTTTATTTTTCTCACCCTTACTCTCTTTCTCTGAGGTCCCCAGCTAGAAAACCAGATGTATGAGAACATTTCGGTTACAAGTGACTAATCCTAGCTTAAGTCAAAAGGCTACGCAGCTATGAATTCCAGACATGTATATAGCTTCAGGGTTGGCTAAATTCAGGATCTAAAACCATGTCATCAAAATCTTTCAGCTATGCTTTCTCCTTTGTTGACATAATTTTCATATTGATTCTCCCTACCTGGTGGCAAAGTTGGTAGTGTCTTCTCTAAGCAATAGTTTAGATCAGTAGTTTTCAAGTTTGTCTGGGGATACCTGGAGACCCCAAGACCCTTTCTTGAGGGTCTTCAAGGTCAGAAATATTTTCATACTAATACTAAGGCATTGTCTTTCCACTCTCATTTTCTTATTAGCTATGGTGGAATTTTTCCAGAGGCTAAATTATATATAATGATAACATCACTCTGACAGCTAATAAAATGTGTTTATATATTTTTATATTTAAAAAAAGTTTAGGGGTGCCTGGGTGGCTCCGTTGGTTTAGCATCCAACTCTTAATTCAGCTCAGTCATGATATCAGGGTTGTGAAATCAAGCACCATGTCAGGCTTTGCATTGAGCATGGAGCCTGCCTAAATTCTTTTTCACCCTCTCCCTTTCCCCCCACACACCACTCTCTTTCTCTCTTGCTTTAAAAAAAAAAAGGGTTTTCATATGCTAAATATTGATAGATAAAACCTACTTAAAAGTTCTTTGGAGTCCTCAATAATTTTTAAGGATGTAAAGGGTTCCTGAGGCCAAAATGTTGAGAACCATAGAACTAGGTCATGTCCCTACTTATTTACTAAAGCAAGCTAACCTGATTGGTTAGGCCTCAGTCATGCACTCGTCCGGAGCATGAGTATCAGCTGAGCCTTACCAAATGGATAAAACCGAGGGAGGATGGATCTAGATAGTGCCTTGATAGATTAGCATTTAGTACTTCAACTCTTCTTAAATCTTTTTTTTTTTTTTTTAAGATTTTATTTATTTAGGGGCGCCTGGGTGGCTCAGTGGGTTAAGCCTCCTCCTTCGGCTTGGGCCCTGATCTCAGGGTCCTGGAATCAAGCCCCACATCCATCGGGCTCTCTACTCGGCAGGGGGCCTGCTTCCTCCTCTCTCTCTCTCTCTCTCTCTCTCTCTCTGTCTGCCACTCTGCCTACTTATGATCTCTGTCTGTCAAATAAATAAATGAAATCTTCAAAAACAAAAAAAAGATTTTATTTATTTATTTGACAGACAGAGATCACAAGTAGGCGGAGAGGCAGGCAGAGAGAGAGGAGGAAGCAGGCTCCCTGCAGAGCAGAGAGCCTGATGCGGGGCTTGATTCCAGGACCCTGAGATCATGACCTGAGCCAAAAGCAGAGGCTTTAAACCACTGAGCCACCCAGGCACCCCAGTACTTCAACTCTTCTTACAGACTTCTATCTCTAACATTACTACAGATTTTATTCTTTTTTCGAGGTCTGTAATTTAGACCTTTAATACCACCGACATTGTCTTCTGTTAATACTCAGACAATAGAGAAGCACTCCCCAGTGTGTCATGACAATTTACACAAGATCCACCACTTACATGTCTGCTTATCTGACAAAAGAGGGAAGGAGGGAAACGTTTTGCTTTCTAAAGAAAGCACTTGTTTTCCTCCCTCCTTAATTCAAAGAAAGCATAGACCATAGGGGAGAAAGACAGTAATTAATAGAAGAGGAAGGAATTATTAGGTAAGAAAAAGGAGAGTAAGGTGTATTAAATGGAAAAGTAGAGTTAAGTGCCTAGAAGTTCTTTGATTTTTTAAAAGGGCTCTGTCTACAAGGCCTTCAGGTTTTAGGAGTCAGTGTACAGAAGTCAAGAAAATATAGTCCCAGAGTGCCGGGGTAGCTCAGTCCATTAAGCATCTTCCTTTGGCTCAGGTTATGTGGTCCTGGGATCAAACTCATCAGGGGTCTGCTTCTCACTCTCCCTCTGCCCCTCCCCACTGCTTGTGTGCACTCCCTTTCTCTCAAATAAAATTAAATTAAAAAGATATTCCTGGGTGCCTGGGTGGCTCAGTGGGGTAAGCCTCTGCCTTCAGCTTAGGTCATGATCCCAGGGTCCATGGATCAAGCCCCACATCAGGCTCTCTGCTCAGCAGGGAGCCTGCTTCATCTCTCTCTCTCTCTCCCTCTCTCTCTGCCTGCCTCTCTGCCTACTTGTGATCTCTTTATGTCAAATAAAAAAATTATTAAAGAGATATTCTTAAGTTTGAAAACTGACATGGACTGAATTTAAGTTTTGAACTTCTAAAAAAAAATCAAAAACATCATTTTCCTAAATTATTATTATTTTTTTCAAGTGAAGAACTAAAAACAGAATTTATTGAGGGCAAGAGGATGAAAGCTATATAAAAGTCAAAAGCTTATCTGACTTTTCTTTGTCTGCTTCTCAAATGAGGGTTGGATTTTATTGTACATTTTCTGAGAGTCCTGATCTGCTCATGGAATCCTTTATACAGGGGGAAGCTGTGGGACAGATTCTTTAAGAGACCCTTCAGGAGAACTCTCATTGGGCTGAAGTGGTGTTCAATGTTGCCTACTTCTTTCCCTTCTGCTTCATGTGTATTACAAAATAGTCATTGCATGCAATGGTGAGCCCTGCAATTAGCAGGAAGCAGCTCTGGAAACCCACTTTGCCATCTAGGCACTGGTCAAGGTCCTTCATTATTTTGTCCACGGCCAGAGGTTCTTTTTGATTTTCCAAAAATCCAGGAGCTCCTTTTCCATGAGTACCCCCAGGTCCTCCTTTGTTAAGTAGCCTTTATCCCTAGCAGTTGTGGAACCTATGAAATGTGAACAGCATGGTTTCCATGGCGAGTTCCATTTGAGATGGCATTTTGGTGAGGTCTGCTGAACCTTGGCCCAAGGCGTTGGCAGGGACAATTGGCACACTGGGACACACGGCCAGTGAGCAGAGAGACACAGGCTGGGAGCTGTCTGTAGTACAGGGCAGAGGTGGGGGACCTAACATTATTATTATTTGGTTTCCTTGTAATCAAACATAGCTTAAGGCCCAGCTACCCTAGGAAAATATATTTGTCTCCATAAAAGCAATATACGAAAATAAAATTATTTTTAAAAAGGAAAGAAAATTATTTTATTAGCTTAAATAACCTCATTTTGTCCTAGGTTGACCAATAATTGGAAGAGACATGGTTTATAAGAATATTTATACAGTGTTTTAGCTTAAATTGAATCTTAAATAAAGGCTTGAAATGTTAGGAAGCATAAATGAATATGTGAAGGAAACAAAGATGATGGATTTTCAGGACCACTCATTTTACCATGGGATAATTACATTTCATGTTTATCTGTCTGTGTAGCTCCTGCTGTGGGATTGATTGGTTGTAGAGCAAGTATCTCTTTCCAACGTGACCTTGTTCTCTTCACATTTCCTAATATCTGATGATTAAATACAGAACATATGATGCAATAGGGACTTTGAATTGTGAGCAATGCAGGCTTCTCCTTAGGTGCCAAAGGGGCTGTTAGAAATTTGCCGTGGCATGTGACAGACTGCAGAAGCCTCTGCCGATAGAGAAGACATCATCTGAAGTGCCCACAGTTCACATAAGCAACACTGAAACTAGATTTTCTGCCTGGATCTAAAAGCATAAGGCAGTATTCTTGCATTTTGTCACTTGTCCCTTTGGTGATTGCAATTTTAGACTAAAGATAAGAGTATCAATCAGGCTGTTGTTGGCCTTATCTCATTTAGGAAAGAAGTATAACAAGCATCACTAATCACTTTGTGGTCATGACAAAAAGATAACTTTTAGAGAAGAAATGCTGGCAAATATTCCCTGAATAGCTCGGAAGTCAAGGTAAAATAAATAAGAGTAGCTACAAAAATAGTACTACCCAACATTATGGCTTGTAAATGTATTGCTAGCGGGACAAAGTTTTCCTCAGTTGAAGTGAAAACTGAAGAGTATCTCCCAACTACAGTCAAGGATCAGAGGTTTTATTCTCAGAGAAACATAATTGGAATATTATGAGTGTATATAAAACTGTAATAATGTTTCAATTCCACCAATACTTTGTGATTGCTAATTCAGCTACTCTAATAACTTGATTCTGAAATGGGAATGGCCTACATATAGACATATTCCAACCACCTTGGAAGGAATAGCCATATGTGTAATTTAAATTAATTTGGTTTATCAATGAATCTCTTGGGAGTTTCTGACCTGTTAGGTAAGTTGACCAAATAAATTTGTACCCACAAAGTTGAGATCCATATCCTGGATTTATCAAAATGCAGATACCCAAAAATAACCAGCCAAATGATAACTTTGCACTGGCATATAAGTGCAAGTCAGAGTCCAAAGTGAAGTCTTACAGACAAAGTAAGATAAAAGGCTATGATATTTCCATTTTGTGTTTTGAAGAGACTGAAAGATTTGGAGCCTTGGAGGGAAAGATGATAAGCCTGACTGATAGTTAACATAGAATTTCAATACTTTGGAGATGGCAAGTGATTCTTTTTTTAAGAAGTTATAAATCTCTCCTAGCAACTAGTTTATTTATGCCTTCCTTAATGAAGAAAATAGGAGGGAAAAGTTCAGATACTCATCTAAACTTATTGAATGTCAAACAAACAACACACATCTGATTTTAAAACATTTGAATGGTGTTCTTTTAATCTAATTTTTAAATTGGGAATATAAGGCCCTGAAATTAAATGACTTACTTAAGTAGTCAGTGTACAGTCAGATTTTATTTATATTCTTGACTTTGGTTCTCATTGTTCTGTCTAATCCAAATGACTAGGGAAGTCCCTCAGGACGGTTGAAGTGTACAAGGACTAAATAAGTACAGAGGTGACATTCTTGAAATAGAACGTGGGTTACATACTCAGGTAGCTCAGTTGGGAGAATATGAAACTAATCATGTCAGGGCTGCAGAACCTGTTATTCTTGTGGTCTAGAAAGGAGAGATACAAATTATATTGAAATATGAACTGGTAGTTAGAATACCCAGGCTCAATTAACTGTGGGACTTTGGACACCCTTTCAACATATCTGAATTCCAGTTTCCTTTTCTGTAAAATGAAAAGAAAGTCATACTTAAAGTTCCTTCTAATACCCAAATTCTGTGATTTCATGTAAACCTTTTCAAGTTCAAATTACATTTTAAACACAACTTTACAGATTTAAATTAACCTTGGGGAAAAGAAAATTTTTAATTGGTTGGCTTACTTTGCTCCTTACTAGAACGTACAAGGAATTTCTACAAACTAGGAAATTTTTTGTAACAAATCAACTTTTCCCATATTGACATGATATAGGAAATTAGTGACAACTTAGAGTAAAGAAAAGATCTGAAGATCTCAGGGACTACAGTATGATTCAAACTGACATAAAACAAGGTATTAAGGGAGCCTGAGACTTAGCAATTAACTGTCTGAGGACTTATGCAATATCTGAGTCTCTATCTAACCCCAGGTACTACATTAGGTGGTCAAAATGAAAAGATGAACAAGACATAGTACTGGGCCTCAAAAAAATCACAATCTGGTGAAGGAGAGAGCTCAGTAAACAAATAAGAAATTGCAATATAATTCATTAAGTGTTATGATAAAGACAAGAGAGCCTGGAACAGTGATTCACCAACCTGGCTGTGCATAAGAATTTCTGAAGGAGATTTTTAAAAATACAGATGCTCTTCACTATTCTTAAGAGATGATTTAAATGATCTAAGGGAGGGGCCCAGTGAATTGGTATCTTCAAAAGCTCCCAGGGAGATTCTAGTATAAGAGTTGGGAAGGAGAACCACTGGGATAGGAGAAGGACTCAAACTCAGCCCTAAGGACAAATGATAACATGCAAACACACAAAGAGAAGAATCAACTTTGTGTAGAGGCATGGAGATAACAGGCCTCATGGTACATGAGGGGACTTATAAATAGGCCTGTTGAGCTGAATATAGTATACATCAGCAAAGGGAGATACAGTGAGAGAGGAGCCTGGGGATGTAGGCAGGAGGCAGATCATTATATGGTCTGTGAAGGTGCTGGACTTTATACTAAAGTCAATGGAAAACCAGGATGGAAGAAACATGATCTCATTCCTTTTTTGGAAAACACCACTTCAGGTGCCATGGAAGATGGGTTAGAGGAACTGGAAGTGGGGAAACCAATTAAAAGGCTGTGGTCATCTAAGCAGGAAAGAGGGCCTGAACTAAAGCAGTGGTGGGTGGAATATAGGAAGGTAGAAGTTATTCAAGGAAAATGTAAATAGGAGAGAGAATCATCAGGGCAGTTGGACATGGTAGGTGAGAGAGTAAGAGAAATGTATGGCACATAATTTTCCTT